>NW_027495125.1:0-158182 GCF_021521415.1 Bidens hawaiensis | reverse complement strand
CAAGCATTCCTTTCTGAAAAAGAGTAGTTGTAAGTTATAGATATTACACTTGAACATGCATTCGTGGGAAAAAATACTGAGAAACTTTCTAATCTATATAGAAGCAACATCAAAGTGCACTGTTCTACAAAAGAACCAAAATTACAAGTTTAAGGTGACAATCAGTTTGTGTGTAGACATATCAGTAACATTTAATTATATCCACATTGGAACAACTCAATCTAGACAAAGATAAGTGATTAAATATGTGTGCTCTTCTAAAAATTTAGAAGAAAGATTAAATATGTGTGCTCTTGTTCAGTTGTTTCCAATAAAATAATTATATTGGTTATAATCACTTGAAGTTTCCAATTTAGCTTCTTACCCAATCTCAAATCAAACTTAAGAAACATAAATTACAAAGTATGAGCATGATATATAAATTTAGCAATTACAGAATTGAGATCACATACATAAGGATACTAATTTACAGTTCAAGATTCACTGCAAATGTGTTCAAGCTAACAAGTCGTTTAACCAAACCACATAACAAAACAAAATACAAATTTCCAAACAACAGGTAACAGTAACACAGCTAATAGGGAAGCAAAAAATATGTGCTAGTTCTACAAGTAAACTCTGAGACATTAAGCATACCTTGGGTAAATGTTTGAATGTTGGTTTGCTTGATACGGCTGTTCCGGTTGCAGAATTGCGAAGTAAGCATATCAGAGAGAGAGAAAAAAGGAAAAGGGGGGGGGGTTACTTTAAGTAGACATGAAACAAAATGAAATTCTATCCAACAATAATTACATACCAGGCTTAGAAGACTGTCCAGGTACATAAGCATTGGCTAAAAAACAGGACACAACATCAGTAATTTAAAACGAATAAATCTATGAAAAATGATTACTGAATCACACCATGTGAACTTATACTTACCTCCAGTGTAAGGATCACGGAATGACGAATCAAGAATAAAATCTTTTTGCCCAGAATTTTGTAATATAAATTCTACAACTTGTTGACGGTAAGAAAGAGGCAGATTCTCCTTGAGAAGCCACTTATCAGCCGTGTCATAAGCATTATCTGTAAATGACACACAAACCAACCATCATCACCATATATATTTTTTGATAATGATCTATTATGTTACTGAATCATATCTTGAAAGAACAGGAAAGTACCTGATCTATTATAAGGCAATTTTCGAATAGGTTCACCATCTCCAATATCGACATCAAACACTACACATTTTTTGTGGTTTCAGTAGAAAGAAAAAAAAAGCAGACATTTAAGGCAAAGCAGATTCTTAATAGACTAACCAAAGTCATACTGAACCCCATCAAGAACAGGGCGTTTCATGCCATCATCAGGCCCATCAGCTACTTCACCGATCTAAAATACATAAAAAATGGGTTAATATTAACATAACTAGGGAACCTAGTCATTTAAATACATAAAAACACCTAACAGAAAACTTAGCCACTGACTAACTTGAGTTGTCATGATTGACCTTATATTATGATCTCATAACTCCCAAATGTACCAATGAATATGGATTGAACAATAAAAAACAGAAAATAGATTATACGGCTTGCTTCATGTAAGAAAAATGGGTTAATATTAACATAACTAGGGAACCTAGTCATTTAAATACATAAAAACACCTAACAGAAAACTTAGCCACTGATTAACTTGAGTTGTCATGATTGACCTTATATTATGATCTCATAACTCCCAAATGTACCAATGAATATGGATTGAACAATAAAAAACAGAAAATAGATTATACGGCTTGCTTCATGTAAGATTTTTGTGTCTGCCTAAATATACATACACGACACATGTTATAGATTCATACCTTATCCCACTTCTGTTCCTTCATATTCCACGCGTATGCAACACCATTGTCACCTTCACGTACAACTATTGTCTGCCCATCCTTGGTTCCTGATCATCACAGAATCAAATGAATTTAGGATTAGAAGCTATTTTGTTTCTTTCACGAAATGATGGCTTAAGAAATACATAGAGAATGTGCTTTATTTGAATAATAAGCCTCATTAAAGTCAAATAATCAATAAATGCTATACTAGTAAACTATGAAAACATCAAGATCTATCATACAATTATAATTGACGTTCAATAAACTCTAAACCTTTTTGGTTTTCCACGAATGTAAATGGTCGATAAACACTAACAAACATCACAAGACCTTTCTTTAAATTGATAGAATACTTCTATAGGATTTACCAAATAGAACATTTGCATTTAATGAAATGAAATAGACAAAAATAACCCTAAACCCTCTAATTGCTGATGAATAATTAGTCAATTACAACAGTTGCTAACTAACTGATATTTATACAATGCTCAAACAAACCAATTCCATGTGGTCCAAATCTTATACCAGAACAAGAATCCAATAGTACCTGGAGCTTGCAAAGCCTCTAGACCAGGTAATTCCTCCAGTTTCAAGCCTCCAACTCTCTTCCTATTAAACATAAAATGAAGATCTTATAAATAATGAAGATATGATAGCTAACATAGTTGTCCAAATGTGCTATTCTACACAGCTCATGGATTACTTTGTAAGTTAATAATCACTCATCCAAATCTGAACTTCATAAAAGAAAAAAAATATTTGCTTAACTTCTACTACATATCTGGATTCTATAGTAACCACACAATTTTAAATTTTAGCTTAAAGCATGGATAGTAAGGCTCATTTATATGGAAAAATGTTATCTGGCTCATAGTCACAAGCCCAAAGAAAAAACATTTAGCCAAATTAAAAAGACAAATGGAATTAATAAACCAGCTAGAATTGCTTGAAAATTAGGCAGCCATCAAAATGTTAATGTCTATCCAAGGTTGTTCATTTCAATCAAATAAATCCAATAAAAATGCCAAAAAGAAAAGCATATTTTCTAAAAGATGGTGGTAAATACCTGCTTTCCTTGTAATGGGAAAGTAGAGAAGCATATGCCTCAAGTTCAGACGTCTCAGCTATCTTATCCGGGTGTACAGTCCAGACACGAGCCACGCCATCCGAACATGCAGTCACAATATCACCACTTTCTAAGAATTTGACATCCCAAACACAGCCAGGATGCTCTATGCTTTGGACACAAACTCCATCTAGAAGCCAAAAAACATACTATCAACAACTTAAGAACAAAATTATTTAAGAATCAAAATTGAGTACCAGAAATATTTGATAGTTTGTAACTAATATCACTCATGCAAAGATGAAAAAACAAGATATATCACCTTTCCATATCTTCGCTGATCCGTCCTCACTGCCACTGACAACAAGCCCAGATTTATGTGCATCAACAGAATAGACTATGGCTGTGTGACCAACCATCTCCAGTAAAACCTCACCAGTTAGCGCCCATAACCTAATTGACCTGTCATTATATACCAAAGACTACCGGTCAATTTAAAGCACAAAATGTACATATATATGCTTAAACAGTAAACACAGAAGTACTTCAGAACCAGAAAGCTTACGAATCATGTGACGCAGAAAGTATGCCCAAATCAGGCATTATAGCCAAACCTCTCACCGTATCTGCAGAGTTCCCAAAAAGATAACCACATTCAAATTAAATAAACTCATTTGCAAAATGGAAAAATGCATCAGCATACAAGCTATGTGTTCAACTAAAAGAAATAATGAAAAAATTAGACAGAGGTAAGGGTATACCTGTATGGCCAGAAAACGTATGTGTGCATGTGCTTCCCTTCCAAAGTTTTATTGTGCTGTCGCTTGAACCTGGATCACAATTATATAAAAAAACCTTTAATTATAAATGTAGCCAACTAGGTTATGAAGAATTTCATTAACATCCAGATTGATATAGCATGAAAAATCAAATCCAAAACTGTACTATAATGAATAAGATGCATTTAGACCTGTAATAAGTTCACCGGTTGGTAATCTCCTTACTGCTTGGATCGGTGCCTTGTGAGCTTCCCAAACCTCACTTTGGTGCTCTCCTTTCCAACGTCTTAGGGTACTTTCATAAGAGAAATAAATGGAAAAAACCAATATCAGGTGCCATGATGAGCAAAACATGATCAAATATATGTAAATACAACAAAATTTCCAACATGAGATGACCTAGTAGAATTTTAATTTTTAACAAGATGAAATCTACTTTTAGATAATATGTACTGGCATAAGGCTTTTGAACACCTTTACTAACAAACATTTGTTTCATCCTTTCTCTCAACTGTATGAGCAAGCACAAACTAATCAAATTTACAAATAAGAGAAGAAAATATGTAAGCAAACTTAACAGGATATCGGCTGCTAGTCCCTGCGAAATTGTTATCCTACAGCTTTCAAAACCCTAAAGCAGAAATCCTTACAAACTTACATTTATTTTTATGAGTTACTAGCCAGCAAGGCATCCAAGATATATTCATAAATATAAATAAGCCTTTCTTAAAACTCACATTTATTTTTCAAAGCTCTTGTATAAGAACTTTTTATGTAAGTATAAATAAGCCTTTCTTAAAACTTTTTATGTAAGTATAAATATAAATAAGCCTTTCTTAAAACTCACAATTACCCCCAACGTTCAAAAGTCCCAACGTTCTCTCCGTACAATTACCAATTACCCCCAACATTCACATCTCCGTACAAGTCCTCCGGCAGTTTTTCCGGCGGTATCAACTGGAAAGCTTCCGACAACAGGTAAGTCTCTCTTCTCCACTCGCCCCTCTTCTCCACCACAAACCACCCGCAAGCCACCGCTCGAAACCGAAGGAGCGAGACAACGAGATCGTAAGTCGGCCGGCGAATTTTTTTACGTCTTATTTATAGTTTTTGCGGTACACAGGTATTTCTACCCCTTTAATCTTCACCATCCTCACTAATCTTGTTTCTTTCTGAGCACTTTTGCACTTGTCAATTTCACAATTTGAGTTGGGTTTAGCTGCCCGATTTGTTTGAATAGAGCTGGGTATTGGGTTTCATGATCTAACTTCAATTGCTTGTTTTTTGCTACACACTATTATTATTATTATTAGTTTTTGTTACTATTATTATTATTATTACTATTGATTTGGTGTTCTATTGCTTGTGTTTGTGTGATTAGTTGCAACCATAGAGCGTAGGAACCATGACTATTACTTGAGACCATGTCCTGAAACGAGGGGTGTAGGAAAGAGTAAAGATAGGGAGCGTATATTGCGTTTGGCTTCTTGGAATGTAGGAACATTAAATGGTAAGTTGCTAGAATTGGTAGATGTGCTTAAAAGACGTAGGGTTCAGATAGCATGCCTCCAGGAGACTAAGTGGAAAGGACATAGAGGGGCTGAGTGTAATGGGTATAAGTTGTGGTACTCGGGGTCTGATGGAGCTAGGAATGGAATGGGGTTTCTAGTGGCTAAGGAAATACACACTAGTGTGGTGGAGGTGATAAGACATAATGACAGGATTATGGTGTTGAAATTAGTACTAGGAGAGGAAGTAATGGTAGTAGTCTCCGCCTACGCGCCTCATGTAGGCCTAGGGGATCAGGAAAAGAGAGAATTTTGGGATTGCCTAGACGCAGTGGTAGGGGGCATACCTAGGGGGGAGAGGATTTGCATAGGAGGTGATTTTAATGGACACATTGGTAAGGCTAACGATGGTTTTCAAGCCGTACATGGGGGTTTCGGTTTTGGTGATAGGAATGAGACCGGAACAGATCTTCTAGAGTTTGCGGTGGCACATGACCTAGGTATTATAAATTCTTATTTTAGGAAACAAGATTCTCATTTAATCACTTTTAGCAGTGGCGGACGCGACACGCAAATTGACTACCTTTTGATGAGGCAAGGAGACCGACGTTGGTGGAAGGACTGCAAAGTCATACCTGGGGAGGCAGTTGTGACTCAACATCGACTACTAGTGACAGATATAGCCTTCAGAAATAAGCTGACTGTTCGACAGAATAAAGGTACACCGAGAATTCGATGGGGAAATTTGAAGGACGAAAATCTCCTACTGTTTAAGGATAAACTCATACTGCATACGTGGGCTCGACTAAATGGGGACTCAACTCATATATGGGAAGCTATGGAGACAAAGATCATCCAAGTAGCAAAGGAGACTCTCGGGGTCACAACAGGAAAGACAAGTGGGCAGAAGGAGTCTTGGTGGTGGAATGACGCAGTGCAAGACAAGATAAGGGACAAACAAGGATGTTTTAGGGAGCTAATGAGGTGCACGAATGAGGAGGAGCGAGTGGAATTGAGGGACAACTACAAAACGGCCAAGATAGAGGCGAAGAAGGCAGTGGCGGAAGCAAAGAAGGCGGCCTTTAAACGGATGTATGAAAGTCTAGAAACAAAAGAGGGGGAACATGCTATGTTTAAGATTGCCAAAGCCAGGGAGCGTAGAAGGCAAGATCTAGGACCGGTGAAGTTCATAAAGGATACAGATGGGCATGTACTGGTCAAGGAGCAGGACATCAAGCTAAGATGGCAAACCTACTTCCACAATCTTTTTAACAATGGGAGAGCTTACCAAGAAGAACATGACAACACAAACTTTCAACGACAACAATCGAATAACTGCTACTGCCGACGGATCACACGAGAAGAGGTGAAGGATGCACTTAGGAGGATAGGAAGGTCTAAGGCGGTTGGCCCAGACAACATACCCATCGAGGTGTGGAAGTGTCTGGGGGAGGAAGGAGTCATGTGGTTAACTACTCTGTTCAATAGTATTCTCAAATCAGGTAAGATGCCAGACCAGTGGAGGAGCAGCGTTGTAGTTCCTATCTATAAGAACAAAGGAGACGCCCAATGTTGTGGTAACTACCGAGGAATCAAACTACTAAGTCATACTATGAAGCTATGGGAAAGAGTGATTGAGGGTAGACTTAGACGAGAAACTCAGGTTACGGTCAACCAATTTGGCTTCATGCCGGGGCGTTCCACCACAGAGGCAATACACCTTATAAGAAGATTAATGGAAAAGTATAGGGAGAAGAAGCGTGATCTACATATGGTGTTTATTGACCTAGAAAAGGCCTACGACAGTGTGCCACGACAGGTGCTCTGGGAGTGCTTGGAGGGTAGAAGAGTGCCCAGGAAATACATAGAGATAATTATGGATATGTATACCAGGAGTGAAACAAGTGTCCGTGCGCCAGTGGGGGATACTGATTTCTTTCCTGTAGAGGTAGGTCTTCACCAGGGGTCAGCGTTGAGCCCGTTTCTTTTTGCAGTAGTCTTGGATGAGTTGTCAAAGTCGATTCAGGGGACTCTCCCGTGGTGCATGATGTTCGCAGACGATATTGTGTTACTTGCTGAGAAAAAACAAGATCTAACATGAGGCTTGAGGAGTGGCGAACAACCTTAGAGACAAAAGGTTTAAAGATTAGCCGATCTAAGACGGAGTACCTCCACTGTGATTTTGGTGGGATAAACGACAATGAAGACGCACAGATCACAATTGAAGGGCAGGTGGTCCCGCAGGTAACGAAGTTCAAGTATTTAGGATCATTTGTACAGAGCGATGGGGAATTAGACAGTGATGTGACCCACCGAGTTCAGGTAGGATGGTGTAGATGGAAAGCAGCCACAGGTATATTGTGCGACAAGAGTTTCCCGACTAAACTAAAGGGAAAATTCTATAGGGTGGCAGTTAGACCTGCAATGCTATATGGAACAGATTGTTGGGCCATCAAGAAAGCACAAGTGCGGAAGATGGAGGTAGCAGAAATGAGAATGCTACGTTGGATGTGTGGGCACACAAGGCTAGACCGAATAAAAAACGTTGTGTTTCGCGAGAGATTAGGGGTGGCGAACATAGCAGACAAGATAAGAGAGGGGAGATTGAGATGGTTTGGACATGTAAAGAGAAGACAGACGACGAATCCTATTAGATCCGTAGAAAACATTACTATAGAGGGGAGGAGGGGTAGAAGACGACTGAAATTGACTTGGGATGAGAGGATTAGGCATGATTTGATAGACCTAAACCTCTCCGAGGACATGGTTGAGGATTGGAATTCGTGGAGAAGTAGAATTAAAGTTAAGGATTTTTAGAGAGAATTGAATACCTTAGGGCTTAGACTTAACTTATTTAGGTCACATACCATAATGGTATTTCCCTTACATATATTATTATTATTATTATTATAATTATTATTAGCTTTTATATAGCTGTTAAACTGTGATCTTATTATTAATATTATTATAATTAGTAGTAGTTTTTATATAACTGTTAAACTTTGATTTCCTTTATTTTGCTTCATACACATGTACTTAGAGCCGAGGGTCTCTCTGGAAGCCACCTCTTTATTCCTTTGGATAGAGGTACGGTGTACCTACATCCCACCCTCCCCAGACCCTACTTATAGCTTTGCTGTCGGTGGGATTTTACTGGGCATGATTGATTGATTGATTGATATCTTCCAGAGAAATCAAGGCGTACTTAGTACTTATGTGAGATGAATTACTATGGATCCACAAACCACATACAATAACCGCAAATCAATAGTTTTAAAGGTATTTCTGCCTTAGTTTGCAAGTAAACACTAAAAGTTAAAACACCCTTTGTTCCTACTATAGAAACATTGTGATTTTAAGTACTCAACTTTCATCAGATTGATTTGCATGTCTCAAGAACACATCACTAAAAAGACAATATTTCCTTAAAACCCATACAACATAAACCACAGTGCATGATAATCCTGTCCTGTGGCAAATAACTAACATCACATATAGTCAATACAGTTAACTAACCAATCCATAGAAGATGACACAATGTCTGATCCATCCACAGTGACTCCCGTGACTTGCATTTTATGACCTCTCAGAGTCTGTACTTTCTCTCCGGTCGCTATATTCCATACCAAAACAAGTGTATCCATACCACCAGATACAAGGGCACCTTCTGTAACTGTTCATTCGCAGGAATCCAAGCCAGTGGTCCAACAAAACTAGTATGCCCAAGTAGTATCTTAGAAGAAGTGTAAGCAGCATTCTTAGTCTGATCCAAAGACCAGAACCTGATGGTTTGGTCCCTTGATGAAGTTGCTATTCCATCATTGTCGCAAACACATATACCACGAACCTAGAAATAAACAAATATAAAGCATCAGCATTCATCACAAAACGGTCAAATTTAACATTAACTCTTCCTGTAAAAATGCAACATGATACTATTGCTATCACAAAGTTCCTACAACCAATTAGTTACAAAAGCATCTGTTAACACATAGAAGCTAAACACATCTCTAAGTTCATAACCTAGAAAGTGTAAATTACTTAATTAGCCATACAATAAGGTGAATAAGATAAATGCTAAACCTAAAAATTCGATTAATTCAATGCAACAATAATAGCTTTACGAAATTGTTGTATAACTTTTTCCATGAAACTAATACAGTGTTATTGCTGTATCGCCCTAAACTACAACAGTGTCTCAAGTAATCAAATAACGAAGCAATCTAACTTGTAATTCACCAAGGAATCGTTCAATTTTCCAATTCATAGCGCACATTCAATCAATATAAGTAAACTACAAAACTCGCTAGCCAACTAAATCTTACTAAAAAGCATCGAAATCACAAAACAGTCAAAGTGAACATTAAAACTTCCTTTAACAATGCAATTACAAACTACCTACTACCAATTAGTTACAACAGCATCTGTTAACATATAAGAGCTAAATGAATCCATATCTATTTTCAAATATTGTCTTTAAAATTCATCACTAATTTCATAGCCTAAGGAGTGTAAATTACTTAATTAGCCATACAATAATCCAAAGGTGAATAAGATGCCTGCTAAACCTAAAAATTCTAATAAAGTCAATGTAACACTAATAGTACATTACTAAATCGTAACTTCTATAGCTTTTTCCATGAATTTAAGACAGTGTTCTTCATGTACTGCCCTAAACTACAACATCATCTCAAATAATCAACAAATTAACCCAATCTAACTCGCAATTCACAAACTACCTATTACCAATTAGTTTCAAAAGCATCTATTACTAACCTACCTAGGGAGTGTAAATTACTTAATCAGCCATACAATAAGGTGAATAAGATGAATGCTAAACCTAAAAATTCTAATGAGCAAAATCGATGCAACACCAACAGCTTTACGAAACCTCAGCTTCTATAACTTTTTCCATTAAATTAGAACAGTGTTCTTGCTATATTGCCTTAAACTACAACATCTCAAATAATCAACAGCGTAACCCAATAAAACTCGTAATTCACCACGGAATCATTCAATTTTCCAAATTACAGCACAAATACAATCAATACAACTAAACTACTGAACTCGCTAGCAACTAAATCTTACTAAAAAACAGCGGAATCACAAAACAGTCAAAGTGAGCATTAACTCTTCCTGTAACAATGAACCATACAACTATTGCTATCACAAACTACCTACCACAAAAATCTCTGTTAACATATAAAAGCTAAATGAATTCATATCTATTTTCAAAGTAATCATCGCTAATTTTCATAGCCTAAGGAGTGTAAATTACTGAAGTAGCCATATAATAATCAGAAGGTGAATAATAGGACTGCTAAACCTAAAAATTCTAGTAAACAAAATCAATGCAACACTACAAAATCAATGCAACACTACAGGTTACGAAACGTAAATTTTATAAATTTTTCCATGAAATTAAGACAGTATTCTTGCTGTATTGCCCTAAACGACAACATCATAAATATACAAACAACGAACCCAATCAAACTAGTAATTCACCACGAAATCGTTCACAGGCTACCCACTACCAATTAGTTACAAAAACATCAGTTAACATCTAAGAGCTAAATGAATCCATATCTATTTTCAAAACGTAGGGAGTGTAAATTACTGAATGAGCCATATAATAATCAAAACAAGAATAAGATGAATTCTAAACCTAAAAATTCTAGTAAACAAAATCAATGTAACACCCATAGCTTTACGAAACCGTAACTTCTGTAACTTTTTCCATGAAACTAAGACAGTAGCTGTATCGCCGTAAACTGCAACAACGTCACAAAAAATCAACAAATTAACCCAATCTAACTCGCAATTAGTTACAAAAGCATCTATTACTAGCCTAGCTAGGGAGTGTAAGTTACTTAATTAGCCATAGTCATACAATAAGGTGAATAAGATGACCTGCTAAAACCTAAAAATTCCAGTAAACAAAATCAATGCAACACTAACAGGTCACGAAACCGTAACTACTTCTATTACACAGTATTCTAGCTGTACTGCCCTAAACTACAACAGCATCTCAAATAACCAATAAACTAACTCGTAATTCACCACTAAATCGTTCAATTATTCAAATCACAGAACCAATTCAATCAATATAACTAACCTAGTGAACTCGAAGCAACTAAAAACCTTCGTAATCACAAATTACAATAAAAGTAACATAGAGAGAAGATACGTACGTCATCTTCATGACCTTGAAGCTGACAGCGCAATCGGTACTAAGCGAAATCGATATCCATAGCCATGGCAGAAGAAATGTGTTAGGGTTTGTGGATCAATCGGCGTTAATAGTCGTGAGATGATGGATCGCTTGTTCCCCAAGAAAGAAATTGTGTTGTGTGCTTCTTCTCCGATATTTATAAACCTCTAATAACTTAGATGAATGAAATGTTATTGAAGTTCTACTTGTACGTAATGCAGTGAGACTTGTACATTGCGTTGTGTTTATCTATTCTAGTAACTTAGAATATTGTAAACGAGATAAGAAGAATTATCAAAAATATAAAATTCGTTACAAAACCAAATCTAAACACTTAGAATTGGGCCGGTTTACATTATGAACAGTTTGGTTTTACCCGTGTAGTGATTTTAATTGTATGATTGTATTAATGATTACTTTGGTATGCAAGGAAATTATCAACTATGTAGTTTTTGATCCATTTATACAACTCGTATGATTTTTGAATGTGTTGTTCAAAGGAAAAATTGATTATAGGAAGTATTTGGTTTTGAATGTGTTTCAAGTCGAGCATGTAGACACGAAGTGGGTTGTGTTTACGTCAACCTTACGAGTACAAAGGTTGAAATGTTTGTTATTATAATTAAAAGATAAACGAGAATCATGTTTAATAGTTTTAACATAGCATCCCAAAATCTATCGGTTAACGGTTTGGAGTTGGGGTTAAGTGGTTATTCTGTCATTTTGATAAGTGGGTGAGTAACCTACATGCAAGGTGGTTAAGGTCAAGGGGTCAAGGGGCGACCCGGTTCATATGAGCTTGGAGTTGCGCTCGGGTTGGTGGCCCCATAGTACCTATTTGGTTAGCATCGGGTCAGTATGAGTTGTCTTTCGAGTAGTAACCATGAGTTTAGTCGATTACAAGTATCGAGCTAGACAAGGCTAGAGTCAGGATTTATTGAGCAAGTGAAGCTTTGCTAAGGTGAATTATGTTCTCCTATTTAATGTTTTCAGGGCTAGCATACACGTTTCACACTAATTGTGCTTAAAACTATCTTATAACTAAAATGCGGGTATTATAATGAATAATTGGCATAACTTTAGAGTTGTGTCCAAGTCATTTGATTATGGAGATTAACACCTCAAGCAGGTGCGGGGTGGGATGCCAAAGGAAAACCATAGTCGGTCTAGTGTAGAAGTCTTTCTACAAGCTTAAGTGTGTTTAGTAAGGGGTCGTGGGCTCATAGGGGTTGGCGTGTGTGAGACACGGGTTAGCCATAGTTAGGCTAGTATTTGGTTGTGAGTGATGTGCGCTATTAATAAGAATCACTTATGTGTTTAGAGCTCATTTAATGTGTGATGTTTGATGATTTGGATAGGCATATTGACGTAGTTTCATGATTAATTGATTGCTTATGTATCATATGCTTGTTGTTATGTGTCGACCCGGCAGAGTCAACTGAGAAAATGGCATGAGCGTATGAACAGGGGTGCAAGATGCAGGGAGAATTTCGAAATCATCATCATCATCATCGTACTCAGTATATCCCACCAATAGCAAAGCTATGGTAGGGTCTGAGGAGGGTAAGATGTAGGCAGCCTTACCTCTACCCCATAGGGATAGAGAGGCTGCTTCCGGTGAGACCCCCGGCTCGATAGTAGTTTTGCATCAAGCCTTGGACATAAGGCACATAGCACTCAATCATCGGGACACCGGCTGATCGGTGCATGTACCCTTATCTTTCAGCTATCAACGCCACTACATGATGCCTGATTAACCGTCCGTCACTTTTAACGTTATTTTCAGGAGATTAGTAAAATAACGTCAAAATTAGTGCAATTTCACTTTTGCCCACCCGAGGGTTCACACATATATACATCATATGTGCGCACCGCAAGCAGGGCTAAAATCATCATCATCATCATCATTGTACTCAATATATCCCACCAATAGCAAAGCTAGAATTTCGAAATAAAATGTAGAAAACCATATAACCAGAATCAATGGGGAAGGGGCGTGCCATATGAGATGGCCGAAGTCCTGGGATAAGCTGAAAGTCGTGAGGTATTGTCGAGTAATGAAGGGTATTGATCACGTCTTCGTGATGTGATTAAGTATGTGTTGGGATGCCCACTTTTATGTGTCCATTTCTATGTAAATAGTGACATCGGGTTTTGACGTGTTTATATAAGTATGTTGTGTTTTCCAATTTAACAAATTCACCTTCATTATCTGTTTTGGTTTAGTTAATTTGTTAAAATAAAAAATATGTTGTTGATGGGAATCGAACTTACTACTTTGCTTTTAAATGTTTGGCTTACTATCTCAACTAAGATGATTTGATAATAACATTCTCTTTTTCTTAGTAGGTATAGATTTACAATATTCCATTTTGATTTCTTTTAAAATACACAAATTATTCTTACTAATCTATGTATTTTAGGAATCATGCAATTACCCACTCGTTAATATTCATCGTGTAATTCCTCATAATTTATAAAATTATGATGTTTATTATGTAATTTATTTATGTATATTTGACATTGTTTATATTTTTCACCCGTGCAACACACGAGGCACTAACCTAGTATGAAATAGTTGAGAGAATTCAAGTCGCATGTGTCACAAATATGGTGTGATTTTAGGAGTAGAGTAGAGAGCGTATTCATAAGTTTTCATTTATATAATAATAAAAGTGGGAGAATTATGCTTTAACCTTTTGTACATTGTGCATCCAAGTGTGTACAATGTTTTTTTTGTATAACTTTTATTTTTTTACTTTTGATCCCTACATTTTTTCATAGTACAAATATGTCACATTTTTGTTTTAGTTGTCAACAGTTTTCCACTTTCAACTTTGGTACCTTATATTTTTCATCTTTTACATTTTTTTGTTTAACGTTTACGTTTGAATTTAACGAGTTAACACGCTACAACGCATGTGTGTGGTTGAACTTTATGTCTATTTTCTCGTTTAACAGCCCCATCAAAAAGTGTAGATGTTAAATTGATTTATTTATTTTTTTTCTATACTTTATGTTCCGATCTAATTTTTGTGTGTTAACACGATGCAATGAGCGTGTGTGGTTCAACGTTTTTACGTTTACTTTTTGTTCAGTTTACTTAATGGTTAATACAAGGTTTTACACCTCCGTCGCACCGCGGGGGTGTAAATACTAGTTGTAAAATAAAATTAAAACCCAATAATATGTACACTATCTCTCTACTTTACCCGCTAGCACATTTATTTAAATGTGTTGTGTTCGTGTTAACCTAACGGATTCATGGGTTGATCGATTTAACTTATTAAAATTTGTATTGTAAATCTTTAATTGTTTTTACTTTTTAAAATATCATTTTATAGAACAACATAAACTGTATGTGTGGCTTCTATATATGTCAAAAGTAAAAATTTTGAAAATAAATTTCCTTATTTCAAACATAATAGGCAAGTTAAAAGGTAAAAATGACTTTTTACGACACATTGTATGGTTTTTTTAACTAGGCATAGTAACATATATGGCTAGACCTTGTTTAAGCTAAGGGATCAAAAAACAATTGCTTACGCTCACTATGTTATCCATGTTTACTACTATCACTAGATACAAACTTTGTATACTGATGTGTGTTGTGTAGCTTGTATAAAATATGATAGATTGGATATTTAGCTTTTGCACAAGATCGTGCTTTAAATTTATAAAAGTGATTTCTACAAAGACTAAACACACACAAAATAGGCAAGTGTACCTATTGTATATGTAGAATAGTATTGGTAAGAACCAAATATCGATCCGTGGACACAAATGTTTCTAATAATAAATCGTTGTTTTACTTTAATCGGAGGTTTTAATCATTTTGGGGCTAATATTTGAACTTTTTATAAAATGTAAATACTTATATATAATATATAGGTGACCAAGACAAGAATTTCTAAACGAGTTGTTCAATTATGCGAAGGTTACCATCTAAGATCAAGAATCCACTCCATTTTAACATTGATAATTAATATTTGGACATGTGATAAACTTGCCATAGCAATATATGATAGATAGCTCCTTAAACCTTAAGTGAGCATCTTTGGCACTAAGGAGATAGCATGCGCATTTTAAAGTCCACCCTTTCCTAATGTCATACCATCTCAATGATGTCAATTTAAGTTGGCAAGTAGTTTCGTAAAGTAGAAAGATTATGATTGACTTCGATTTCACAAATACCAATTCTAACAACTTCGGGTGGTTGTAGTTCATCACACAACCTCCCTTGGTTGATTTATGTAGGTTATAATTACACATTCCGTTAACATATGATTTCTTTAACTAATTTGATATCCTAAGCAAAGCCATTTTCGGATTACCAAGGTTTAGAAAAATACATCATAACTTATATCTCATCATTTCTAAGTACAATATAAGGATCCATGTTTCGATAATGTATCAAAGTATTTCTATCTTTCAAGAACATGAATCGATCATGAACGATTGCCAACGGAATTGACAACCACCAACTTTGAATTAGTGATTTAAGATGGTGAAACATTTTTCATCAAAAGATAATTGTAATATAACCATGTACTTTACTAGACTACATCACATGTCTTGATTAATTATCAAGTAAAACAAAGCTTCTTCATAGATTTTAGATGGTAAAAGGAGTTTAGCTCATAATGAGCATGATGATAAACATTAAGATGATTGATGATAACAAATACATGATTAAACTTGGAACAATCTAACCAATTATAGATGAATCTTTCTTCTTAATGATGGTAATGATGGTTGATGATGATGGTTGATGGTAATGACCTCCAAGCCTTCAAACTCTTCACTAGATCTTCAAAGTGAGTGTTAGTGTGTGTTTTTATAAGAGAGAACCGAATAGATTTCTTTTTAAGGCACCCCAAATGAGTGCAACATGAACCACTATTTATAGGCAATCTGGATAGTGAGGCACAGCCCCGTGCTTGATGAGCACACCCCCGTGCATTTTTATGATATGTGCCAGATTTGTTTTGTCTTTTCTGTGAGGTGGAAACGGCCCCGTGGTTTTTAGTGACATGTGCTCAATTCTTCTTTGTCTTTTCTGTGTTCTCGTCCACGGCCCCGTGCTTGATGAGCACTGCCCCGTGCTTTTGCTTCCAGATTTTGTCTTTTCTTGTGTTGGAAGCATGGGGACGTGTTTCTTTGTTTTCTTGTGTTTTCTTCTGTTTTTCTTCGTCTTTTTGCTTGTTTCTTCGTTTGGGGCTTGGTTTTACCTGAAATTATGTTTTATTATGATAAGTAGTCTTTTATGCTATGTTATTTGATAGAAATTGCAGTTTTTAGATATTATTTGATGCCGAAAATATGTATATTTCTATGTACATCATATACAATAATAACTTCACAGACCCGAAAGGACCAGAGATTGTTGTTATTTTTGTAACTAAGTTCCAGCAGAAGCAACATTTTGTTTGGTTCTGGTTATGGTAGTGTTTAGCATGGTTGAAATAGCCCATTTACATGTTAACACGTCAAAAGTGACTTTTTCTGGACATTTCCATATTTTTTAAACTTTGAAACTCTGCAACAAGTATTGCGTTAATGCAACCATCACCGATGATACTTCATTGGATGAGGCGATAAGTAATTTGCTAAACGTCAAGTGTCAAGAGATTATAACAATAGATATATATGTAGAAACCTTAACATTTTGTATTTGTGCTATAATTCAAGATGTTCCCTTGGACAGCCTACATACACCATTAACTAAGCTCGGGTCTCCGCAACACGTGGGGTCTGTGACTAGTTGTAACTTGAATTCTATAATTAATTCACGCTAAAATCATTTGTACTAAGGGGCTTGAAGCAGTTTTAACTTTTGATTTAACGTACCGACCTTCAAAATTATACACACACATATAATGTACTATGAATATCAGTCATTTAATAAAATAATATCAAGATGTCTTTTCATTACTTTTTAAATTATTCTATCCTAAATAATTTAAAAAGCTATAATAATTGATATATTGTCAGACACATGTGGAGGATTTTCTTGAACAATAAATGCTTGTTTTTAACTGCTGAACAACTAGTTGTTATGTCTATGTGATAGTCATAACCTTGGTCTGTAGTTTGGATAGATTGAGTCTCTTGACATAGAAGTGTTGATCTGATGGTAAAATCATCAGCTAATTTACCAGTCAATTTCAGCTTCTTCTTTTGACCTATCTCTCTCTCAAATGTAAGTAACATACCATGGAGAATAGTTAGACTCAGATCTTGAAAATTTGGTAAAGTTCTTAGTATGATATGTAGAAATTTGAATTAGATGTCAAAGCTCATGCAACGTTTGCCATGGCAATTCCAAATAAAATTTATGGTGAATTTATTCATCAGAAGTCTGATAAGCCATTGTGGGATGCACCGAAAGAACAATATGGTGGAACCCCACAAGTCCTTGAGAATAGTCCTGAAATTCTAAGGCAGTAGTATGAAGAATTTTGTCATTTAAGATGAGAGAGTTTATGTCAACGATATGAATGATTCAAAACTCAAATAAGTGAATTAACAATGGGTTATGTTCCTTTCACAAACTCTGCTCTTAATAACCGATTTCTAAGGTCACTTCCAGTCAATTTCAGCTTCTTCTTTTTGACCTATCTCTCTCTCAAATGTAAGTAACATACCATGAAGAATAGTCAGACTCGGATCTTGAAAATTTGGTAAAGTTCTTAGTATGATAGCATGAGTTTCCCAATTTTCTGAAAGTGACCTCAGAAATCGGTTGTTAAGAGCAGAGTTTGTGAAAGTAACATAAACCATTGTTTATTATCGTTCATATCTTGAGTTAAACTCTCTCATCTTAAATGACAAATTCTTCATACTACTGCTTTAGAATTTCACGACTATTCTCAAGGACTTGTGGGGTTCCACCATATTTTTCTTTCGGTGCATCCCACAATCCCTCATCAGACTTCTGATGAATCCACCATAAATTTTATTTGGAATTGCCATGGCAAGCGTTGCATGAGCTTTGACATCCAATTTAAATTTCTGCAGATCCTGATCAGAATATGACACCCTCAAAATCCACTAACGGAGCTTTACCGTCAGAGGGTGTGAACTAACAGGATCGGAATCATTAGTTATAATCAAACATGATGTTCAAAGTTTTCAAATCACAAAACCTTAAGTTTAAATAAGTGCGGAAGCGTAAATCATAACCAAGTGTTGCGTCACACAGGACGACTTAAAACCAAATAAATAAAAGTTCAAAACAAGTTTTTAAAATGATGGTGTTCAACGAATGCATGATCGTATACCGCGCGCCCGCCTCGGCTACCTGAGAATAACATACTAAAAGTGTCAACACAGGGTTGGTGAGTTCACAGGTTTATATAAATAAAGTGTTTGCGTTTGCGTTTGCGTTTATGTTTTGCATTTGCGTTTGCGTTACCAGATAATGTTATGTCAATTATATATCAATAGGTAGCTAGCCTATAAAACAAGTATTACTAAGTGTTCGACACCGAAGCTGACTGTTTATCAATTGCCTTGCCACCATGTTTACCACGACCATGGAAAATGTGTTAGCCAAGATTACACCCACCCGACCTCCAGTCGAGTTTAGAGTTGGGTGGGGTTTGTCAAACCCAGTAGTACTACTCAACAGTGACTCGCTATTATACAAATATTAACCGGTTCGATGTTATGAAGGACTTTAGTTGGTTCATTTGCCACTTAGCCTTACAAGTGATATATAACTAACAACAAAATCTAAAGCGTTTTGGAGTATGTTATCTCCCCCAAGTAAAAAGCGTTTAAAAGAGTAAAAGGGGAAAGTGAAACTCACTGTTTGCGAAGAATTCAAAAACAAGTCAACCGAGAGATGCTCGTCACAGAAAATCCTCACTAGCGCTCTAAAACAAGAATGAGATTTTCTAAGTGTTGGAACTATTATTGAGTCTCTAGACTCGGCACATAATACCTATGCATGAGAAACGTTTCGTGTTTCGTTTGTGAATTATGTGTGACTCGACAAACACATTGGTGACACGTTACATATGTATACAACTACTTAAGCATCAAATACTAATTATTGTACATTACTAGTAAATTATTCCCCACAAGGGCAATTTAGTCAAAAACATAGCAATTATCTAACAACAAGCACGTTTCATGTATTTTTACATAGTTCAGCAGCTAGTTTTATCAAGACAGATTTCTACTTGAAAGATTACTCTATCCAACAGATCATAACATATCAATTAATTCACTAAAAATCGTCACAAAAGCAAACATGAGTTAGGTTTCTAGAACTATTTTTATTGTATTTTTATTCCACATAGTTTTCTCACAAAGACCAAAACATTACAGTAAACTCACAGCAGTCAAAATCATGCGCAACAGAATGATATTTATTATTCCTGTTAAATGGTGAATTCAATTAATGCAAGACCAATTGGGTTAGATTCTTAACTCAATATGTTAACTTCCAGAAGTGGAACTAACCCATTTGGTCTTGTAGTTTATAAGATATGATAATTACAAAACAGCCTAACAGCAGACCTCACAATTCAGACTTGCACTTCAGTTTTGTAAAATAATAAGAGTTAACTTTTACACGTCCAAAAATTACAAACCTGGACTTTTTAGAAACTAGACTCAACCTAGTACACTGTAGTGTTAATAATTTCGACCAATTACCACATTAACATTCAGTTACAGTCGCCTAAACATAAACTTAACAATCTGTCCAGTACCAGTTTTGACCTTTGATCACATTTAAATCGTTTGAGCAACCAAAACACCTCCAAATCAGGCGTGGTTGGGTTTTCTGAAAACTAGACTCAGAGTACTACCTTTTAGACTCATAAATAGTCGAGTTTGGTTTCATATTTAACAAGTTACACCTCGTTCAAGTTTAACTATCTCTGCTGTCAAAAATCAGCAAGCACACAAATTCGTCTAGCATGCATCCTAAGCATACAACACATCCCCAAACATGCAATAAACATTGTAATCCATAAAAATCAGTAGTAAACCCTCTAGGGTTTACGAAAAATCCATGATATAACAATCTTTCACCGTACAAAATCACACATGATCATTTAAATCAATAACCGAAGCATAATCAAGCATCATCTAATCCAAACAAAGCATATGAACACTTAACACATGATTTTCGAAAATTAGGGTTTATGTTTATACCTTAAAAACGCAGAAACGAGCAAGAGGAAGGTGAGGGATGACTAGAAACAAGTGCGGGGTGCTCCGATTATGAAAAACGAGGTCAAACGGAAGTGATATGGTGGTGGTGGTGGCTGCCGTCGCAAGGGAGGTGTGAGGGAGGGGGGGCCGATCGTATGAGGGGAGAGGGAGGGAGGTTAGGGTTTTTGTTAATATTATTTAATAATAATCATATTACACTATGACCCCTCTACTTCTAGTTATTAAATTTCTAGCATAAAATTGACTTTTGTATCTTGAGTTAATGTTCTACATATAAATATCAAATAATACATAAACCTAACACATAATTATCAAATAATTATTGTTTTGATGTTTGTCGTTTGTTCACCAATGGTTTGAGTCAACTCGTTTGCGTTTCGGTGCAATCCCGAAAGACTACATGTGTAGTGATTATCAAGCGTCATTTAAAACCCTAGTTTAAATGTAATGAGATGTGCGTTATAGATCAAGTGATCTTAAGTTTGAATTGACGGAGTTTGAATTAACGGAGTTAACTTGAAATTGACGAGTGTCACAGAATAATCCTTAGGATACTTCATAATCGTTTTGTTTCCATCCAATGGATCAACAGTTTTAGGGGAATAAGGCCCGTGAACTACAATTCTCTAACAACCAGTGTTTTGGTTGCACAAATGGTGAAGCAAACGTTGTGCCCAAATGTTGTACTGACCTCGAACCAACAAGGGTAGTATGGAGGTTTAACCAGTATTGTGAGGATTTTGTAAAATCGACATGATTCTCAATTCAATTGGTTTTTCACTAACAATAGAGTTTTAAATAGATTTTTGATCCTTTTAAAATCCACAGCTAAGAATATCAAATTGAGCTTAGATCTATGTTTATGAATTGATTGTTAGATCAATTTCAGAGATCCTGTGTGTTGGTGCATGATGTCAGTAGTTCAGCATCTCGTGTTTTGTCTGTGTCTGTAATCTTTTTGTTTGTTTGTTAGGTGTCGAATACTGTTGATTATGTAAGTTCGCTGGTATGTATACGCGAACTTGGGGAACTAGCGAAGTTATGACAACTTCGCCTAGCTTGTTGGCGAAGTTGTCGAGGTCTATTTAAACCTCAGCTTCGGGTTTTAAGGAGGGGGGGAAAAGGTTTTTGCTGAACGTGTTTTTGGTGATCTTGTGCATCACGTGTTGGAAATAGTAACACATCAAGTTTTCAAGTATTATCTCGTGTGTTTACCTACTTATTTAACGTATTGCTTATCTTACACTCGTATCGTATTACGTGGGGATTCCGCACTCTCGTGTTACGAGATACTCCTGTGTAGATCCGGCTGGGAGCCTACAATTGGTATCAGAGTGTTTTGCTCGTGATTGTGTGGTTCGGGATTATCACACGGGTGTTAAGATCGTTCCGTTTGACTATTCGCGGAACGGGTTTACGTTGAAATACCTCATTTTTGTGTCTTGCCCATCTTCCCTCATCAAACATACCTCCAAATCACCCTCGCTTCCCTCGCAATCAACCCAACTAAAACCTGCAAAACCCGACGTTCATCAAGCGAAGTTGCCGTAACAGAAAGTAGGGTTTAAGCGAACTTATAACAAGCTAGCGAAGTTGTTCAGCGAAGTTAAACCTCTGCGAAGTTAAACCTCAGCGAAGTTATACTACAGCGAAGTTATACGACAACGAAGTTAGACTAAAGAGCGAAGTTATACTAACTTCGCTATAGCTGTATCACAGAACTTTGTTTTTGATTCTTGAATCTCTATTTTTCAACAATGACTTCGATAAACATCACAGAACTAGTAAAAATAGAGGTTGAAGCTGGTTCTGCAACTAAAACTCCAAAACTACTGAATGGTACTGATTTCATCGCATGGAAAGATCGGTTTGAACAGTATGTGAAGTATCAAGATGCTAAGATGTGGGTTTGCATTCAAGACGGGTACATTCCACCAACATCCATGTTTGAAGGTCGTGAACAGATTAAGAAGTATAGTAAGATGGAAGAGGACGAAAAGAAAATGTATGAGGCAGAGAGTAAAGCTCATGCAGCTATAACAATGGCTCTTCCACAAGAGATTCTTCATACCTTCAAGAAATACAAAACTGCTAGAGAGCTATGGGAAGCACTAGAAAATAGATATGAAGGTAATGTGGGGATACGTACTTCCAAGACAAAGCTGCTAAAAACCTAATTCTCTGTATTCAAGTATTTGAAAAATGAATCACTTGATGATATCATCACACGATATTATCATTTGATGACCGAACTAAATAATTACTCCATTGAATACAAGGAAGAAGAGGTAGTAGAGAAACTTCTTGATGCTCTCCCACTGAAATGGGAAATGTACACTGTTCTGATGAGAGAAGATAAAGATTTTGACAAGATTGATTTGGAAACAGTGGTCAATAAGTTACGAAATTTTGAACTTAACATGGTTCGAAAGGAGACGCCAACTGATCAGGTTCAGGATCCGGGAATGTATGGTGCTAAAGTCACTCCGAGCTCAAGTTCAAAATTAGAATCCACTGCCTACTACTCTAAGGGGGAATCAAACTCCACTCCAGATGGTCATGTGATTCTCAATATGGACGGTGACGTATGTTTCGTAGCAGGAAGGAGTAATTCCTCAAAGCCTCAAACTACAACTGGAAATTTCTCATCCAATGCTCCAATCAATAACTACTCACAGATGCCTATGAGTGTGAAATCTGCTGAACAACAGTTTGCCCTCTATGCATCCTTCATTTCATCTTATGAGAACTATATCAAAGGTAAAATAGTCGACCCTGCAACTTTGGATGAAGACTATGATCAGATCGATGCTGATGATCTGGAAGAGATGGATCTGCAGTGGCAGATGGCTATGATAGTCAGAAGGGTAAAGAGATTTATGAAGAAAACGGGTAGAAAGTTTGTTGGAGAAAGACCAGGGTTTGATAAATCAAAGGTTCACTGTTATAACTGTCAACAAAATGGTTACTTTGCTAAGGAATGTACACATGAAAGAGTCGAACGAAGTCAGAACAGGCCTGCTCAACAGAATGGGGGTGGTAGTGAAAATAAGGCTATGGTATCTCAACAGAACGGTGGATACAACTGGAATATACAAGTTGAGGAGATGTTCGAACAGGCAAATCTGGTAAACATTGAAAGTGGAGGAAGTGAGAGGGAGACGGGAGAAGATCAAGCATACATGACAGAAGTGAACGATCAGCTCTCTGAGGTAAGTTCTGAACTTCATTGTGAACAATGTGAAAATCTGTCTGATCAATTGAAAACATTAACTGATCAGTTTGTTAGTTTGGACACACAATTTAAAACCTTAAAAGAAGATCATCACTATTCTAAAACTAAAGAGAATAGTTACTCGGTAAAAATAAAAGCGAGTGAAAAGGACATCAGAAGTCTTAAAG
Organism: Bidens hawaiensis; assembly: GCF_021521415.1. Lineage (NCBI taxonomy): Eukaryota > Viridiplantae > Streptophyta > Magnoliopsida > Asterales > Asteraceae > Bidens > Bidens hawaiensis. The sequence goes on along the minus strand of NW_027495125.1, from coordinate 134,157 downwards.
CCACTCTAGCTGAAAAAATATAAGTGATTGATCTTAGTTATGAAGTGTTAGAAGAAAAGACCAAACTAATTGCTGAAAAAGATAAACAGATAGCTGATTACCAGGTGAAAGTGGTGGAACTAAACAGAAAAATTGAACAATTTAGAAATTCTTCTGCGATGTTGGATCACATCATAAGTGTTCAACGTTCCCCGGTTATCAAAGGGGGAATTGGATTCTTAGAAGTTCCACCACCATACAACAATAACTATACTTATAATCCTAGTAATCAGCAATCTGAGAATGTTGAAATTAGTCAGCCAGTTCCAATAAAAGTTTCTGCTATAGAAACCAAAGTTAATGAGAGTGAAACAAGTAAGATAACTTCTAATGTCACTGGATCTGTCTCTAGCTCCGTCTCCTCAAATTTATACAAGCCTTCTGAATCAGATGAGATAAAAGAAGAGGTTGTGTTACTAAAACGAGGGGAGGACTATAAGTTTGATGAAAAGAAATCTTCTCTAAATCCGTTCGTCCCACCACATGTGAGACAAATGGATAGTAACGCTACCTCAACATCTGCAACAACTTCTGAGACGAAAGTTTAACAAAAACAGAAGAACAGAAGTTGTTTTAGATGCAACATGATAGGACATCTTGTCGCTGACTGTCCTCTGAAACAGAGAAAAGCTAGAAATATGAGGCCTACTAAAACTGAGTATAAAACGAGTACTAACGGTGATGCTGGTAAAAACACTAACATACCAAATTACAATCATTGGTCTAAACCAAGATTTCAAAGAAATCAGTCTCGTTTTCTCCCAGTAAATTACCAAAACAATAATTATAGTCCAATTAACTCACGAAGGTTTAGATGGTCTCATAGCCAGTCATCTAGAAATTTCTCCTACAGAACTAATAGAAACTTTCCTCAAACTGACTTTGGGCAACCAAGGTACTGGATGCCGGATAACAGGTTTACCCAACCCAAGACCAGAAGGTCTTGGGTCCCCAGATTTTAATCTATTTCTTTAATTGTGCAGGAACAGTCAAACAGGGCTGTAAACAATATGTGGGTTGTTGACAGTGGCTGTTCCCGGCACATGACTGGTAACAAGAAATTGTTACGTGACTAGAAGTCTGTTCAAGGAGGAAGAGTAAGTTTCGCTGGAGAAAGTGGGGGAATAATTAGTGGTATTGGGACCGTGACAAATGGGAGAATAAAGTTGGAAAAGTTGAATTTTGTAGAAGAGTTGAAGCATAACTTGTTGAGTGTTTCACAGATCTGTGATAAAGAATACACTGTTCATTTCACTAAAGATGAGGCACTCTTGCTTTATCTTGGTTTCAAAATACCAGAGACATGGGTTGTAATGAGAGCTCCAAGAGAGAGAAACACGTATGTGATGGATATGAGATCAACCGAGATGACAACAGAAGAATCATGCCTTCTGTCAAAAGCAACTGAATCTGAGTCAGAACTGTGGCACCGAAGAATGGGTCATATACATCTTCGTAAGATGAACTACATAGTCAAGAATGGGTTGGTGATAGGGGTTCCTTTGAATAACTTCAATTTTGAAGACCAATGTGTATCGTGCAAGAAAGGAAAACAACACAAGAAGCCTCATCACTCCAAGAAAGTTAACTCAAGTGTCAGCACCTTGGACCTACTTCACATGGATCTCTTTGGTCCTGTGAATGTAAAGAGTCTAGGAGGAACTTCATATTATCTGGTGGTAACCGATGATTACTCTCGATACTCTTGGGTCTATTTTCTGAAGGCAAAAGATGAGACAGTTTAGTTGGTAATTAACTTGATTACCAAGGTTGAGAATATTGTTGGAAGAAAGGTTAAGTACATCAGGAGTGATAATGGTACAGAGTTCAAGAACTATCAGATGGAGATGTTCTGCTTACAGAAAGGGATAGAGCATCAGTACAGCGCCCCATATACTCCACAACAAAATGCAGTAGCTGAGAGGAAGAATAGAACGCTAATCGAAGGTGCCAGGACCATGCTGGCATATGCTAAACTTCCTGTGGTGTTCTGGGCTGAGGCTGTTGCTACAGCCTGTTATATCCTTAATCGTGTTTTAACTGTTAAAAGATTAAATAAAACATGTTATGAACTTATGCATGGTAGAAAGCCAAACTTGAAGGGTCTCGAACCTTTCGGGTCCCCATGTTCGATATTAAAGACTAACTCTAAATTTGGTGAGAAAGCCAACGAAGGTATCTTAGTCGGCTATGTTGTTGGGACACCCAACAGAAGAGTCTTTAATCTATCGAACAGCAAGGTTGAGGTGGTCTGTAACACTGACATTACTAGTTACAAATCACCAAAGCCTAGCATGGGACCAGCAGAGGCTTTCGACTATGATAAGCTTTTCAAATCTTTTAATGTGCCCTACTTGGATTCTGCATACATTGATGAGAAAATAGCCTCGCAGATACTGTATGACGACGATGAGACCATTGTGCAACGTCCACAATATAATGAAAATCAACCAACCTAGTCCAATGCGGTTGAATCTCCTGCTGTCTCGATTGATGATGAGTTCTATAATCCATTTCACACTCAACCTCAGACTCACACTGATGAACTTTCTTCAAATGTTGAGAATGATATGGAAGTTGGTCCGATTCAGACTACTAGAGTTCACAAGAATCATCCTTTGGAGAATGTGATCGGTAATCCTTCTGACAGTGTTCGTACAAGAAGAAGTTTGGATGAACACACATGCGTTTACGCAAGCATTAAAGAGACAGGTATAATAAATGAATGCTTGTACACCTGCTTCATCAGCCAGATTGAACCAAAGAATTATCAAATGGCACTGAAGGATAGCTCGTGGGTTGAAGCCATGCAGGAAGAACTGGCACAATTTGAGAAGATGGAAGTATGGTAATTAGTTGAAAAACCGCAAGAAGTAACTGCTATCGGTACAAAGTGGGTATTTAAATGTAAGAGAGATGAAAAGTGGATAATCATACGGAACAAGGCAAGATTGGTAGTGAAAGGGCTTAATCAGCAGGAAAGGGGTCGATTACAATGAAGTGTTTGCTCCTGTAGCGAGATTGGAGGCAATCCGACTGTTTTTGGCGTATGCTGCACACAAAGAAATGAAAGTGTTTCAGTTAGATGTGAAAAGCGCATTTCTTTATGGTAAAGTAGATGAGGTGGTATATGTTGAACAACCCCCGGGTTTCCCTGACCCAGATTTTCCCGATCATGTGTACAAACTGAGTAAAGCATTATATGGGTTACATCAGGCTCCTCGTTCCTGGTACGTAACATTGTCAGACTACTTGCTAGAAATTGGTTTTGAAAGAGGAAATATTGATAGTACGCTGTTTGTCAGGAGAAAAGGGGGAGAGTTTCTTCTCGTTCAGGTTTATGTGGACGACATCATTTTTGCTGCATCAAAAGTCACTATGTGTCAGGAATTTGAAGCGGTCATGAAGAAGAGATTTGAGATGAGCGCCATGGGCGAATTAACTTTCTTTTTGGGATTGCAGGTAGATCAGAAGAAAGATGGCATGTTTATTCATCAAACAAAATATGTCCATGATGTGCTCAAACGCTTCAAGATGGATGATAGTACCCCATTTGACACTCCAATCTGCGTCAACCACAAACTGGGTGCTGATTCCGACAGTGATGAGGATGTGGATCCCACTCAATATCGGGCAATCATAGGTTCTTTAATGTATTTAACAGCATCTAGACCTGACATTATGTTTGCAGTTTGTCTTTGTGCTCGTTTTCAGGCAAACCCGAAGGAATCTCACATGAAGGGAGCGAAGAGAATCTTGCGGTATCTTAAAAGGCAAGCCTAAGTTGGGTTTATGGTACACGAAAGGGGGAGAATTGTATTTGGTAGCTTACACCGACTCTGACTATGGAGGTTGCAATCCGAACAGGAAGTCAACAACCGGTGGATGTCAGTTTCTCGGAGGAAGATTGGTGTCGTGGCAGTGCAAGAAGCAGACCTTAGTAGCCATTTCCACCTGCGAAGCAGAGTACATGGCAGCATCAAACTGCTGCTCCCAGGTTTTATGGATACAACAGCAATTGCGCGATTATGGTCTGAATTTCACTCAAACTCCTATCTGCATTGATAACACTGCTGCAATCTCAGTAACTAACAATCCCGTTAAACACAGTAAAACTAAACATATTGACATTCGTCATCATTTTAAACGGGATTGTGCTGAGAAGAAATTAATTGTGCTTGAAAAGGTTGATTCTTTGGATAATTTTGCCGATCTTTTTACTAAAGCGTTTGACCGATCCCGTTTTTAAAATCTTGTTAAGCTTAATGGGATGATCAATCCCGAGTAACCTTGTTTATTATTAAAAAAAACCATCACTATCGCTTGAAGTTATGTCGGTTGCTTAAGTTTGAAGGACATATCTTCGGATATGTTTGGTCCTTACTTCTACTTGTAGATTATGAGGATAGCCATTAACCAGATTACTGAAAGTGACCGGGGCGGTTTATGATGGGTTTTTACTCTTTCGCTGAAAAATAGTCGTTCATACTTAGTTAGAAGGACACATACTCGTATGTGGTCGGTCCAGCTGATCCATTGGATCTTCAGGATAGCCGTTTACCAGAAGACTTTGACTTGATCAGGGCGATAGAATTTTAAATTTTTTTTAGAGAGATGATATAAATTTTCAAGTCTATAACTTCGTAAGAAGTTTCAATATGATGTTTAAAAGAAAATTGATCCAACCTTGGAAAGTGATAGAAAAACTGATTTTGTGTGCTAAACTGGTGAAGTTATTAGGCCTAAAAGACTCTAGAACAGTCATTGTATGTTATGGTAGCTTTCTATGGTGCGTAAAAGTAGAAGTGATACAAACTAAATCTCCTCGATTTAATGCGAAAAATCATTTTGAGTTGTGCATGTCTCCATATACATCTTTTCGAATGATAGGCAGAAAAGTGATTACCCAGTCATACACGAGCCCGTGAGTGTTCTGATTCCCGCAAAGATAGTGTTAAATACCTGCAGTGATCCAGATTCGGGACTTGCAGTTGAATTCAATTATGAAGTTGTATAAAGGTGTTTATTAAAAAAAAAAAACTATGGCTATTATTATTAAGCCTTCTGAAGCTTATTTTATTACATATATCTACAAAGAGGCAAGATGAATCGGTCAAAGTATGAGATATAACGGGAAGAAGAATCCGAAGATCGATGTGTGCTTACAGATTAATCAGACACTACGGGTGGAAGTCAACTCGAGGTGACTTGGGGAATGCCAAATACGCCTTGAGAATAGATAGGAGGCACCACAATCTCTCATGTGATGTCCATCTAAATTTTGAACTTAATTGAACCTAATCCGTATCACAGAATCGATGAAAACCATACTAAGTTTTATACCTGCTTACAACCTGTTTCTTTATGTCATGATACCGCTGAACATGGATCTATGTGACAGCCACTCAATTAATATGATTCCTGTTCGGATCTTTTCTAAAACATGCAGGTTATCGTCAAGACTGAAATTTGATCCCGTTTATTCTATTACTCAAATTTTCGTTATGCATTGCATTTTATGGTTTACTTTTATAAAACTTGGTTACTTGGTTCTTTGATCGTCAAGTTTAAATCTTTTATTGAAAATTTTAAAAATAAAAGTGCTCTTTGATTAATAAGGTTCTGCTTGTAAGCTAATAAGGGTGAACTTAAGTAAATGGCGAAGTTAACTGGTAAGCTACATAGGCGATGTTGACCACAAGTTTGACTTTAAGCGATGTTAATTTTGAGTGAAGTTAACACAACTTCGCCCTTGGGGTTTCTCTAAAGTATTTAACGGGTTTCGGTGGTCAAATGAGTCAAATCATCTTCAAAAACTAACCCTCGGCGAACCTATCCATTTGATTCGAACCTCATATTAATCCGTCTCTCGTCCGTGATAAAGGTTTGTAGGATCATTGTGACCTGTAACTCGTAAGAGATGGTAATAATCAGTGTCTTGATGATCCGAGTTGTGGCCTCGTTTGAACAGTCCTTTAAACCCTCGTTCAACAATTCGTTTTAACAGTGTTTTAGTAACAAATATGGTCATCTGAGTCTCTATCGAACAACCTCTTTCATGTCTTCATCCTTGAATTGGCAAAACCTAGCTACAATTGGATCATCTTGATGCGCCGATTACAGAGGCGAAGTTAGGGTTTCAGAACTTCGCCACATTACTAACTTCGCCTGCTACTAATAAAAATTTGATTAAGTGTTCTGGTCTGTTATTTCTCTGGCGAAGTTGGGATTTAAGCGAAGTTCACAATAAGTTATATCATAACTTCGCCCCTGTTGAATGGCGAAGTTATGTCCTATTTAGACAAAGTACTGACTTAAACTGTTTGTTGTGCAGATATGGCTGTTGTGGCAGGAGCTGGTGGTGCTGGTGGTGATGAAGAAGGAGATAATAACCGTCAATTTTTCCCGGGACACAACTTGTATATTACTTTAGATCCAAATGCTCAAGGAGTTGACAGTTACCGTGAAATTATCTCGTTTCTCATACACTCACGTATTTTTCATGCTATTACTACTACTCTTCCGATCTCACTACCAAACATTGAAGATTTTTGGAACACGGTTGAGTATGATTGTCGTGTTGATCCACCGGTGATGCGAGCAACGGTCAATGAACAAGCGATACAGTTCTCGGCTAATCAGATAAGAGAAGCCTTACAGTTTGGGAATGAGACGACTGATGATCCAACAGACTTTCCGGCATCATTCAGATATGGTGCATTTCTACGTATGGGGTATTCGGGTCCGTTGGGAGACTCACAGAGGAGGAATGGATTTTTGTTAGATCAGTGGCGGTTTCTTATGCATGTAATGATAGTGTGCATGTCCGGTCGGAAAGTTGGTACAGATGGTATGGGTGCAACAATGCAATCGGCAATGACTGCCTTGGCATACAACAAGCCTTACAGCTTTGGTCAGATGATTTTTTATGAGATTGACCGTCAAAGACGTGCTGTTGCGCGGGAAAGATTTTTGATGTATCCGAGATTCCTACAGATGATTATGAATCATGTAGCTCCTAATCTGCCACAAAGACGTCCTATTTCATATGTGGAAAGTGTGTCCAAGAGGATCTTTGCGCAATGTAAGTCATCAAGTGCTTGAAGTAAACCTGAACTCCGTCCGAGGCACACTGCCTTGTTTGGTTATTTGGTGAATCCTGCGTATGTTGCTCCTCAAGGTGATGAATTTCTTGATCCGGCACCGCAACAAGCAAATGTTCCTCAACCACCTCCTGTGGTTCAACCACCACCCGTGGTACAGCAAGCACCGCCTGCTGATCCTGTTGCCGCACCGGTAGAACTGGTTGACCTTGAAGTTGCCTTTGGAGGGCAAGGTTTCCTTGACATGGAACAGATTCATCCAGCTGCTGAAGTTCAAGTCTCAGTGGCTGAGGCGTTTGGGGTAAATGTGTCCATGGTCGCTACATCGGTGGCGGATTCTGAGAGAACCGACTCTGACTCCTCCACGGACAATATCGTTGAAGAACAACAGATTCTTGCCAGACAAGAAAGAATACATGGCAAGAGAAAGAAAGATTCGGATGACAGCAAATCTGATTATGAGGAGATTTTATATCGGATGGTATGAAGATCAAAGTAGGCAAGGGTTGGTGAAAGTTCAAGAGTTGGTGAAGGTTCGAGGGTTGTTCGTTTTTCTCCACCCTCGTTATCGGGGATGACTATGTTTCCTGCTTCTTCAACTGTCACGCTGCCGATAACCCCAAGTGTTCCATTGGTGACAACGTCATCATCCTTTGGTACTCCTCCAACCACGTTTCAGTTTACAGCACCGGACATAGTTTCCTTGCCGCCTCCTACTCTTACTCCATCGGAGGTTGTTGCTAGATTTGTTGACTCGACGTTGGTTGCTACTGCGGGGTTACCTGTTTCAATACCACCCGCGGTTACTCTTCAGACTACTTCTGATATTCCAGCTAGTTTGGGAATTCCACCGCCATATGCTCAAGATATTTCTCACATGCGTTTTGACTTTGATTCTACTATGTCTTACTTCGAGCGAATTGCGGCTCTTGAACGGGTAGTTGCTGAGCAATCACGGATCAATCTTATTCAGACGCAAGCTATCCAGCGACTTGTGGCAGAGAATCAGATCCAATCGTCCCTCCTTGTTGAACACGGTAAACTATTTGATGCTCTAAAACAGTTCATAGCATCTCAGGGGGAGACGAGCTGCAAGGGTGATGAGTTGAGAACCAAAAAGAGGCAAGACAGAGACGATGATCCCAATGCATCGGAAGGTGCAGGTGGTGAGTTGCCAAGAACTAAACAAACACTTGGGACTTCCACATCTCAGGGGGAGTCTGCTGGTACATTAGGTGGAACAGGTGGTGAAAATGTGGTGGTTGTTGATGATGAGGAAGTGCTGGAACAGGATGATGAGTCAGCTGATGATGTGTTAACGGCTGATGAGATTGGAAAGATTGGGGAACAGATAGAGATTGATAGTGATTTAGAAGAAGGGGAGATCGTTGATGATGGTGTAGAGCACGATATTCTGAATGTTGATAAAGTGAACTTGAGTCAGGATGCAAATATGTCAGATGAGTCCGAGTGGGAAGAACAACCGAGATGGAAAGAAGGCTGTGTTCAGTGGTTCTTCAAGAAAAAGAAGCCTGCAGTTTCAACAATGTTTAAGAAGAGTTACAACATCAAGGGGTACGCTGAGTCCAAGAAAGGTATCATCTGCTGGTTGTATGACGAACAGTTGAAGTTGTTTGTGATTAAGCGTTATGATGGAATTCAGTATTTTAAGAAGGCTTTGAGATCGCTCAACACCTTGCCTGAGTGTGAGGTGAAAGATTTGGCTCGTTTGAGATTGATTAATTGGAGTGATGATGATGTGTTAAAAGATCTCAAGTGGTGGTAAGTTGACTGCCAGACCGCTGAAGCTGTTATGGAGGATGAGGACGAATAGGAGATTCTGAGAGTGTATGATCCCATGCACTTGGTTAATTTGTCTCAGGCTGATTTGCAAATACTGAATGATAAGAAGATATTATACATTCCTGCGTGGAAGGATGAAGCCAAGAAGTACCAGAGGGTGGTCTCTGTCTGTGTAAGGCAGGGCATTCATGCTTGAGATTACAATACACGAGAATGAAGATAGAGATATGAAGCTACTGCCAAGGGGGAGTCTGTTGGTGCATGATGTCAGTAGTTCAGTATCTCGTGTTTTGTCTGTGTCTGTAATCGTTTTGTTTGTTTGTTACGTGTCGAACACTTTTGATTATGTAAGTTCGCTGGTATGTATACGCGAACTTGGGGAACTAGCGAAGTTATGACAACTTCGCCTAGCTTGTTGGCGAAGTTGTCGAGGTCTATTTAAACCTCAGCTTCGGGTTTTAAGGAGGGGGGAAAAAGGTTTTTGCTGAACGTGTTTTTGGTGATCTTGTGCATCACGTGTTGGCAATAGTAATACATCAAGTTTTCAAGTATTATCTCGTGTGTTTACCTACTTATTTAACGTATTGCTTATCTTACACTCGTATCGTATTACGTGGGGATTCCGCACTCTCGTGTTACGAGATACTCCTGTGTAGATCCGGCTGGGAGCCTACACTGTGCTCTGATACCAATTTCTAGGATTATAGATCTCAAGCTAAGCTAATAAACACAATTCTCAACTCAATGAAACAATATACAACTATTATAATTCTTTGTATAAGTTAGTATCACTTTAATTGAAATCATATTTGAACTACAATTCAATTAGTATATGAATCAAACAAACTATGCATTGGAATTCATTTGGGCTTATTAACAAGTTTCATATGGAAGAACAGTTATGTATTAACTATAATCGAATGATTACAGTCTATTTCCCCCTTCAATCTTAGCTCATCATTCACTCTGATTTTCTAGTACAATAGTACTCTCGTCTTGTGAGTATTTTGATGTGTGGAAAGTGTTAATGAAGAAGAGTATCTCTTTTTCATTATATACATGTGTTAAACTACTGATGAGCAAAAAGGTGAAAGCGACATCCAGCAAAACGGTTACAAACTACCGATGTACAAGCTACAAGCAACTGCCTAAAGAGATTCCAATACTAACTACTGATCTTTGCTTGAGAGAATTGATTGTTAGTCTAAGTTGTTAGGATCTTCAATAGCGTGATCAGCTGTTGTGTCTTCAAATCTTTCATATCAGCAATTTGCATGGTCAGATGTTTAGAGAAGTAGTTTACCAAAACTTCATAGTGAAGAACAACTGATGCCTGTATCATCAGTTGTTTGGTTTCCGAACATCGGTTCTTTGCAGTTCAAAAACCTTTTCTCTCAACTTAAATCACTATTATCTTAAAATGTATATTAAAAAACTAATGGGGTTAATAGTGTCTTCCAACTATAACGATAACAGTAACAATTTCTTTCTTCTCAACTCAGAACCACTTCATATAATATGCAGAACACACTCACAAATATATGAAGAGGCTACGGCAAATGTTTTTATTAAGGTGTTTTTATTACCATTCTCATTGGTGAATTGGGGTTGGGTTGTACCACTGTTTAAAAAAAAGAAAAGGCATAAACATAGACGAACAAGTCGTGTATGCAAACAGGTTTGCCCACAACTTTTCAGCACAATCAATGCCACATAGCACTACATGTATGGCTCTCATTTTGATTTCTTTTTCCTTTTCTTTTCATACTAACACTAATAATGTTATTTTTCTTTAATAACTTTTAATAATTAAGTTTTTCAAAAATTCTAAAAACACAGTCTTGTTAGGTTTTTTTTAACACACTGGTATAAATTTTATTAAAAAACATAAGTTTGTAAAAAAATATTTTTTTATAATAAAATAAATATTAATCATTACTGATATATATTATCCGACACTTGTCAACTTCATATTGGTTCATAAAATAATATATATATATATATATATATCTAAATAGTCTAACATTATCTAATTATATAATTCAATTGTTTCCCTATAAATATGGTATCATATCACTTTCATATCAATCTGCAGTTTCTTTCCATTCATATTGTCAACCATGGATCCTTTAAATACTAATCTTCATTTTAGTCTTGGAGATTCTGAAGATTATTGTGACATTCGTCAATTTCGGGTCTCGTTTGTATTCGTTTTTGTATTCGTTTATCATGTAAACCGACCCATTTTGTAAACCAAAGCTTATGATATAATCAAAATGATGGATTTTATGTTACAATATTGTTTTACACTTGTTGTGTCTTGAAAACATTCTTTTTGGTCCTTAAAACTCCTTAAAATGACTTAAACCAAACTTTGGGGACTATTATTGCCATTTACCAAAAACTTGTTTGACAATTTCAACCATGACATGCATCTTTACCCTATTTGTATGAACCATACTCTTACCATTATAAAAACAAGGCTCCATACACCATTTTGGTTGTTCATCTTCTCCAAAATCTCTCTCAAATCCAAGTATTCATCTTCAACATTTTGTTATTTTGATTTCTTAAGGTCAACTAACTATAGTCTTTCATTTTAACTTGTTCATCTAATATTACTAACACTTGAATATTGTGGTACAACATATATATAATACACACCCCTTTTTTCCTTTATTTGTTACTTCACCGACTCCGGTTGGTTAAGTTTCGAATGTCATAAGGCAAGGCTTCATGGAGGACTTCGTGTTCTTGATATATATACACACACATAACTTATTATACATATCACTTATGACTAACTTCTAACCCTTTTAGTTTGTTCAACTTATTTACAAGTTCCATGGTGTGGGTTTGTATAACACTAACCTCGGTTTAACCGAAACTAGTCCAAACCGGAAATCGAACTTTTGTTTACTAGTTTTGTTAAAATAGTTGTTTAAACATGTTTATTGCTAGATTTGAGTTTCAAAAATCATTTTTACAAGTTCTTTGATATTTAGCATATTGAATCCATCTATGAACTTTTTGGGAGATGGAAACCGAACTAAACCGAAACTTTTGCTTAAAAGACTTGTAGTTAACTTTTTAGTTGTAAAATTTAAGTTTTCTTCATTTATAAACCAATATACAAGTTCTATGATGTTTGGGCATGTAGAAACCATCTATGAACTATTTGTGAGATGGAGACCGAACCAAACCGAACTATACCGACTTTTACTCGCTTAAGACACACAAGTGTGTTTTTAGCTATCAAGACTTGTATATTTCTTTAAAAATAGTTTACAAAATGATTTTAATTATTTTCTTAAGTACTTGGAATTGTTGGATCCAACTTGATCTCATCACATAGTTTGGACCGACAAAACCGAACACTCGCTTAACGTGCGTTGTTAGTTCTAAACAATAGATCTACATACTTGGTTAAGTGTTAGTATATTTTAATGAGTTATCTCATAACAATTAATATGTTGGAAAGTTGACTTTGGGTTTGACCATTTGTCAAGACCCGAATCGATAATCCGAACACTCGTTAAAAACCCGTTTTAGTATCTTTGTCCCAAAAAAACTTGCATTTTAACATTTTTCCCACCTTATTACTTAACATTGGTTAAGTAAATACTAAGGTTAGATACTTTAACCCGGTTTCGAGCAAACTTACATTTATAAAGGATTGTTATTATAAATTCTTAAATAGTTACATTTTAAACCTTGAACTTTAATTGTTTACTTTTTACAACAATTATTTTATTTAAAGATCTTCAAGACAACCATTCTAAATCCAAGATTTTATTGTCGTTTAGGCATTGCTCTTCAATAGCGTGATCAGCTGTTGTGTCTTCAAATCTTTCATATCAGCAATTTGCATGGTCAGATGTTTGGAGAAGTAGTTTACCAAAACTTCATAGTGAAGAACAACTAATGCTTGTATCATCAGTTGTTTGGTTTTCGATCATCGGTTCTTTGCAGTTCAACAACCTTTTCTCTCTCCTTAAATCACAATTATCTTAAAATGTATATTAAAAATCTAATGGGGTGAATAGTGTCTTCCAACTATAATGATAACGGTAACAATTGCTTTCTCCTCAACTCAGAACCACTTCATATAATATGCAGAACACACTAACAAATATATGACGAGGCTATGACAAATGTTTTCATTAAGGTGTTTTTATTACCATTCTCATTGGTGAATTGGGGTTGGGTTGTACCACTGTTTAAAAAAAAGAAAAGGCATAAACATAGACGAACAAGTCATGTATGCAAACAGGTTTGCCCACAACTTTTCAACACAATCAATGCCACATAGTACTACATGTATGGCTCTCATTTTGATTTCTTTTTCCTTTTCTTTTCATACTAACACTAATAATGTTATTTTTCTTTAATAACTTTTAATAATTAAGTTTTTAAAAAAATCTAAAAACACAGTCTTGTTAGGTTTTTTTTAACACACTGGTATAAATTTTATTAAAAAACATAAGTTTGTAAAAAAATATATTTTTATAATAAAATAAATATTAATCATTACTGATATATATTATCCGACACTTGTCAACTTCATATTGGTTCATAAGATTTTTTGGATAATATATATATATATATATATATATATATTTAAACAGTCTATCATTATCTAATTATATAATTCAATTGTTTCCCTATAAATATAGTATTTCCAAGGTATCCTTACCTTAAAACGCAAAAAGAAGATTTTTATTGTGTTTTATGAATTACAAGATAAACTTGGATCCCGTTGTTTCAAATCCCTTAAAGGTTGCGTTTATATCGGGTTTGTAGCCATCATAGAAAACGAGACATTACAAAATGACCATTTGACAAAAAGATTCCAAGGATCGAATGTGATTTACTTACCTGGGATGGTTGAGTTATAATGCTCGTTTTCTAGGCCATAAACCGTGTTATAAATGTTAATTCTTTAAGTAGTCGAATGCGAGCGTTCCGGTCGCCATCCTAATTTTTCGGTGTTAAAACAATAGGGCTACGGTGATTTCGTGGACTAGTGTTTTGGCATGACGTTGTATCTCGATTTATTGTGTTATCATTGTTATTTGAGTCTAAAACATGAAAAAGTCGCGGTGGTTACGTTCACATGTTTGGACTCCAACGTGGTGTTTTATAAAACCTTTTATTTAGTGTTGGAATATCAAGTCATGGTGATTTCATGCGCGATTCTTCCGACTCTATAAATCTCAAAATCTCAAATTTTCAAGCCTTAACTATCTCAAAAAAAATCATTTACGTTTTGTTTACGGTTTTGTTATTTATAAACAAAGTTTTATATTTTATCTAACACTAACATCTTCTCCATACTAACTCTAGGATTCACAAATCAAAAATCGAAATCTCATTTTATTTTATACACCTTTATATTCATTTCCTTTTATCCAAAACTTATCCCATTTTCTTTATAAATGTTTGCATGCCTCCGCTAAGACACCAACCGTGATATGTCTCCACCCGACGTATGGCCGCTCTCGTCGCCAAGCAAATGGCCGCGGTGATTCCCGAACTTATGACCCAAATACAAGCAAACCAACCCGCACCTGTTGTTGCACCTATTGAACCCAAACCCGCATCCTACCTGCTTAAACAATTTACCAGTGCCAACCCGTCCGAATTCTTTGGAACCAACTGTGCGACTACCTTGTTGCAATGGTTCGAATCTGTGGAGAATGTGTTTGTACACAGCGAATGCCCCGAAGGGAAAAAGACAAACTTCGCTTCAAGCATGTTTAGGGGAACCGCCCTAACATGGTGGGGTAGTGTTATGCACCTCCAAGTTACGGATGTGGCCATGGTTCTTCCATGGGCCGAGCTCAAGGCACTTATGAATTAGAAATTATGTCCCAAACACGAGCTCCAAAAGCTTGAGGAAGAATTTTGGAACCTAAAACAAGAAAGTGGTGATAACGCCGCTTACTCGCTCCGTTTCCACGAGCTAAGCGTTCTTGTACCTCACTTGGTTACCCCACCCGAACGTGAAACTGACAAATATATTGGGGGTTTACCGATGAAAATCCGGGACTCGGTCATGGATAGCAAACCCGCGAACCATGAGGAAGCCATCACGTTAGCCGGTTGGCTATCGGAAAATCACGTGAAGGCGGGTACCCTAACCCTCAAGAAAGCAAGTGATAAAGACAAGCCCGAGCCCGCACCGCAAGCCAAGGTTGAACCCGCACCACAAGCCATAAACTACTCAAACTCCTCCCGACACAACAATAACAACAACAAGAAGAAACCCAAAAACAACTACCGAAACTTTGTCGTTACCCAACCTCAACAACAAACCCAAGCTCCCCAAAACCGAAGACCCTATACCGGTCCTTACCCGCTATGTAACGCTTGCCAATTTCACCACCCAACAAACTCGCCTTGTCGCCAATGTACCATTTGTAACCGACTTGGACATCTCAACACCACTTGCCGATCCGCCCAACGAACCCAACCCAACCAACCTAACCAACCAAACCAACCAAGAACTTTTCCCCAAAATTCCCAAAACCTATATGCACCCTACCCACCAAACCAACCCCAACCACCCCGAGCTTGTTACAATTGTGGAGATCCAAACCATTTCCGCAACAATTGCCCTCGCCTCACCTTTGCTAACCAAACCGTGACCGTACCTTACTACCAAACCCAAGCTTACCAAGTCCAAACCTATCAAACCCAAATTCCCCAACTCAATGCACCACTCATCCAAGCACCACCTCCACCTCCACAACAAGCACCTCAAGTCAACCATGGTAATCAAGGGAGAGCTTTTATGATGAATGAAAATCAAGCTAATTGCAAACGATGTTGTGAACGGTATGCTTTTGGTGAACTATCATTTGGATTCTATTTTATTTGATACCGGTGCCGATAGAAGTTTTATTTCTTTGAAATTTGAGTCGAAACTTGCGATGCCTCGAACTAAGCTTTCCCGACCGTTCTCTGTTGAAGTCGCCAATGGCAATTCTATTACCATCAATTCCCACGATTGTTCTCTTATTCTTTCTAAGCATAAATTCTCCATTGATCTCATCCCGATGCAAATGGGTAGCTTCGATGTCATAGTAGGCATGGATTGGTTATCTTTGCACCGTGCCGAAGTCGTTTGTTTTGATAAATTCATTCGCATCCCGCTCGTCAACGGTAAAATTCTTAAGGTCTTTGGAAACGCAACGCCCCGAAGGCTAAATCTCATGTCGTGTGCTCAATCGCAAAAGTACTTACCCTAAAATTATGTTCCGTTTCTAGCTCTCTCGGTGACAAAAGACAAAAAGGAAAGGAAGAATCAAGATATTCCTATTGTTCGTGATTTCCTTGATGTTTTTCCCGATGATGTTACTGGTCTTCCTCCCGTTCGTCCGATTGAATTCCAAATCGATCTTGTGCTCGGCGCGATGCCCGTGGCCAAGGCTCCTTATCGTCTAGCCCCGTCGGAAATGCAAGAACTTTCAAACCAACTCGAAGAACTTTCCGATAAAGGCTTCATTCGTCCAAGCTCTTCTCCTTGGGGCGCTCCCGTTCTCTTCGTGAAAAAGAATGATGGTTCGTTTCGTATGTGCATTGATTATCGTGAACTCAACAATCTTACTATTAAAAATCGTTATCCATTGCCACGTATCGACGACTTATTCGACCAACTTCAAGGTGCAACTTGTTTCTCCAAAATTGATCTTCGATCGGGTTATCATCAATTGCGTGTTCGCGAAGAAGACATTCCTAAAACCGCTTTCCGTACTCGATATGGACATTTCGAATTTTTGGTTATGCCCTTCGGGTTAACAAATGCACCCGCGGTATTTATGGACCTCATGAACCGCGTTTGCAAACCATTCCTTGATAAATTCGTTATTGTCTTTATTGATGACATCCTTATCTTTTCTAAATCCAAAGCCGAACATGAACATCATTTGCGTTCCATTCTCGAACTCCTTAGAAACAAACAACTTTATGCCAAATTATCCAAATGTGAATTTTGGCTCGAGGAAGTTCAATTTTTGGGACATATCGTAAACAACAAAGGTATTCATGTTGATCCTGCTAAAATTGAGGCCGTTAAGGATTGGAAAACTCCAACGACTCCCACGGAAATTCGATTCTTCCTCGGTTTGGCCGGATATTATCGGCGTTTCATTCGGAATTTTTCCAAGATCTCTTTGCCTCTTACCTCTCTCACCCATAAGGGACAACGCTTCGATTGGGGTTCGAAGCAAGAGGAAGCATTTTGTACTCTCAAGGACATGCTTTGCAATGCTCCTATTCTAACCCTTCCTGATGGAAACGACGATTTTGTTGTATTTTGTGATGCATCCCATCAAGTCCTTGGTTGTGTTCTCATGCAACGAGGTCAAGTCATCGCATACGCATCAAGGCAACTTAAGGTCAACGAGAAGAACTATACGACTCACGATCTCGAACTTGGTGCCGTCGTTTCGCTCTCAAAATCTGGAGACATTACCTTTATGGTACAAAATGTGTGGTTTTTACCGATCATAAAAGCCTCAACACGTGGGGTCTGTGACTAGTTGTAACTTGAATTCTATAATCAATTCACGCTAAAATCATTTGTACTAAGGGGCTTCAAGCAGTTTTAACTTTTGATTTAACATACCGACCTTCAAAATTATACACACACATATAATGTACTATGAATATCAGTCATTTAATAAAATAATATCAAGATGTCTTTTCATTACTTTTTAAGTTATTCTATCCTAAATAATTTAAAAAGCTATAATAAATGATATATTGTCAGACACATGTGGAGGATTTTCTTGAACAATAAATGCTTGGTTTTTAACTGCTGAACTACTAGTTGTTATGTCTATGTGATAGTCATAACCTTGGTCTGTAGTGTGGATAGATTGAGTCTCTTGACATAGAATTGTTGATATGATGGTAAAATTATCAGCTAATTTACCAGTCAATTTCAGCTTCTTCTTTTGACCAATCTCTCTCTCAAATGTAAGTAACATACCATGGAGAATAGTTAGACTCAGATCTTGAAAATTTGGTAAAGTTCTTAGTATGATATGCAGAAATTTGAATTAGATGTCAAAGCTCATGCAACACTTTCCATGGAAATTCCAAATAAAATTTATGGTGAATTTGTTCATCAGAAGTCTGATAAGCCATTGTGGGATGCACCGAAAGAACAATATGGTGGAACCCCATAAGTCCTTGAGAATAGTCGTGAAATTCTAAGGCAGTAGTATGAAGAATTTTGTCATTTAAGATGAGAGAGTTTAAGTCAACGATATGAATGATTCACAACTCAAATAAGTGAATTAACAATGGTTTATGTTCCTTTCACAAACTCTGCTCTTAATAACCGATTTCTGAGGTCACTTCCAGTCAATTTCAGCTTCTTCTTTTTGACCTATCTCTCTCTCAAATGTAAGTAACATACCATGAAGAATAGTCAGACTCAGATCTTGAAAATTTGGTAAAGTTCTTAGTATGATAGCATGATTTTCCCAATTTTCTGGAAGTGACCTCAGAAATCGGTTGTTAAGAGCAGAGTTTGTGAAAGTAACATAAACCATTGTTTATTATCGTTCATATCTTTGAGTTAAACTCTCTCATCTTAAATGACAAAATTCTTCATACTACTGCTTTAGAATTTCACAACTATTCTCAAGGACTTATAGGGTTCCACCATATTGTTCTTTCGGTGCATCCCACAATCCCTCATCAGACTTCTGATGAATCAACCATAAATTTTATTTGGAATTGCCATGGCAAGCGTTGCATGAGCTTTGACATCCAATTTAAATTTCTGCAGATCCTGATCAGAATAATCCTTAGGATACTTCATAATCGTTTTGTTTCCATCCAATGGATCAACAGTTTTAGGGGAATAAGGCCCGTGAACTACAATTCTCCAACAACCAGTGTTTTGGTTGCACAAATGGTGAAGCAAACGTTGTGCCCAAATGTTGTACTGACCTCGAACCAACACGGGTAGTATGGAGGTTTAACCAGTATTGTGAGGATTTTGTAAAATCGACATGATTCTCAATTCAATTGGTTTTTCACTAACAACAGAGTTTTAAATAGATTTTTGATCCTTTCAAAATCCACAGCTAAGAATATCAAATTGAGCTTAGATCTATGTTTCTGAATTGATTTTTAGATCAATTTCAGAGATCCTATGCTCTGATACCAATTGCTAGGATTATAGATCTCAAGCTAAGCTAATGAACACAATTCTCAACTCAATTAAACAATATACAACTATTATAATTCTTTGTATAAGTTAGTATCACTTTAATTGAAATCATATTTGAACTACAATTCAATTAGTATATGAAACAAACAAACTATGCATCGGAATTCATTTGGGCTTATTAACAAGTTTCATATGGAAGAACAGTTATGTATTAACTATAATCAAATGATTACAGTCTATTTCTCCCCCTCAATCTTAGCTCATCATTCACTCTGATTTTCTAGTACAATAGTACTCTGGTCTGGTGAGTATTTTGATGTGTGGAAAGTGTTAATGAAGAAGAGTATCTCTTTTTCATTATATACATGTGTTAAACTACTGATGAGCAAAAAGGTGAAAGCGACATCCAGCAAAACGGTTACAAACTACCGATGTACAAGCTACAAGCAACTGCCTAAAGAGATTCCTATACTAACTACTGATCTTTGCTTGAGAGAATTGATTGTTAGTCTAAGTTGTTAGGATCTTCAATAGCGTGATCAGCTGTTGTGTCTTCAAATCTTTCATATCAGCAATTTGCATGGTCAGATGTTTAGAGAAGTAGTTTACCAAAACTTCATAGTGAAGAACAACTGATGCCTGTATCATCAGTTGTTTGGTTTCCGAACATCGGTTCTTTGCAGTTCAAAAACCTTTTCTCTCTCCTTAAATCACTATTATCTTAAAATGTATATTAAAAACTAATGGGGTTAATAGTGTCTTCCAACTATAACGATAACAGTAACAATTTCTTTCTTCTCAACTCAGAACCACTTCATATAATATGCAGAACACACTCACAAATATATGAAGAGGCTACGGCAAATGTTTTTATTAAGGTGTTTTTATTACCATTCTCATTGGTGAATTGGGGTTGGGTTGTACCACTGTTTAAAAAAAAGAAAAGGCATAAACATAGACGAACAAGTCGTGTATGCAAACAGGTTTGCCCACAACTTTTCAGCACAATCAATGCCACATAGCACTACATGTATGGCTCTCATTTTGATTTCTTTTTCCTTTTCTTTTCATACTAACACTAATAATGTTATTTTTCTTTAATAACTTTTAATAATTAAGTTTTTCAAAAATTCTAAAAACACAGTCTTGTTAGGTTTTTTTTAACACACTGGTATAAATTTTATTAAAAAACATAAGTTTGTAAAAAAATATTTTTTTATAATAAAATAAATATTAATCATTACTGATATATATTATCCGACACTTGTCAACTTCATATTGGTTCATAAAATAATATATATATATATATATATATATATCTAAATAGTCTAACATTATCTAATTATATAATTCAATTGTTTCCCTATAAATATGGTATCATATCACTTTCATATCAATCTGCAGTTTCTTTCCATTCATATTGTCAACCATGGATCCTTTAAATACTAATCTTCATTTTAGTCTTGGAGATTCTGAAGATTATTGTGACATTCGTCAATTTCGGGTCTCGTTTGTATTCGTTTTTGTATTCGTTTATCATGTAAACCGACCCATTTTGTAAACCAAAGCTTATGATATAATCAAAATGATGGATTTTATGTTACAATATTGTTTTACACTTGTTGTGTCTTGAAAACATTCTTTTTGGTCCTTAAAACTCCTTAAAATGACTTAAACCAAACTTTGGGGACTATTATTGCTATTTACCAAAAACTTGTTTGACAATTTCAACCATGACATGCATCTTTACCCTATTTGTATGAACCATACTCTTACCATTATAAAAGCAAGGCTCCATACACCATTTTGGTTGTTCATCTTCTCCAAAATCTCTCTCAAATCCAAGTATTCATCTTCAACATTTTGTTATTTTGATTTCTTAAGGTCAACTAACTATAGTCTTTCATTTTAACTTGTTCATCTAATATTACTAACACTTGAATATTGTGGTATAACATATATATAATACACACCCCTTTTTTCCTTTATTTGTTACTTCACCGACTCCGGTTGGTTAAGTTTCGAATGTCATAAGGCAAGGCTTCATGGAGGACTTCGTGTTCTTGATATATATACACACACATAACTTATTATACATATCACTTATGACTAACTTCTAACCCTTTTAGTTTGTTCAACTTATTTAAAAGTTCCATGGTGTGGGTTTGTATAACACTAACCTCGGTTTAACCGAAACTAGTCCAAACCGGAAATCGAACTTTTGTTTACTAGTTTTGTTAAAATAGTTGTTTAAACATGTTTATTGCTAGATTTGAGTTTCAAAAATCATTTTTACAAGTTCTTTGATATTTAGCATATTGAATCCATCTATGAACTTTTTGGGAGATGGAAACCGAACTAAACCGAAACTTTTGCTTAAAAGACTTGTAGTTAACTTTTTAGTTGTAAAATTTAAGTTTTCTTCATTTATAAACCAATATACAAGTTCTATGATGTTTGGGCATGTAGAAACCATCTATGAACTATTTGTGAGATGGAGACCGAACCAAACCGAACTATACCGACTTTTACTCGCTTAAGACACACAAGTGTGTTTTTAGCTATCAAGACTTGTATATTTCTTTAAAAATAGTTTACAAAATGATTTTAATTATTTTCTTAAGTACTTGGAATTGTTGGATCCAACTTGATCTCATCACATAGTTTGGACCGACAAAACCGAACACTCGCTTAACGTGCGTTGTTAGTTCTAAACAATAGATCTACATACTTGGTTAAGTGTTAGTATATTTTAATGAGTTATCTCATAACAATTAATATGTTGGAAAGTTGACTTTGGGTATGACCATTTGTCAAGACCCGAATCGACAATCCGAACACTCGTTAAAAACCCGTTTTAGTATCTTTGTCCCAAAAAAACTTGCATTTTAGCATTTTTCCCACCTTATTACTTAACATTGGTTAAGTAAATACTAAGGTTAGATACTTTAACCCGGTTTCGAGCAAACTTACATTTTTAAAGGATTGTTATTATAAATTCTTAAATAGTTACATTTTAAACCTTGAACTTTAATTGTTTACTTTTTACAACAATTATTTTATTTAAAGATCTTCAAGACAACCATTCTAAATCCAAGATTTTATTGTCGTTTAGGCATTGCTCGTTAAACTTCATCCATCCGGTTATTCATCTTTTACCGATCAAGTTTTATACTTGAACGTGAGTAACTTCATACCCCGTTTTCTATCTTTTGTTTTGGGGTGACATTTCATACTTATTCAAATCAAATGCTTTATACTTGAGTCTTAAACCACAAACGTTGTTGTATACTTTACTTGAATAATTGCTCGATTTGGTGTTCTATGCTTATATGCCTATGTGTTTATCGCTTTCGGTTGGTGGAATCTATAAGTCCTAGACTACTTGGCATCCCCTTGTAGCAAGGTGTCGTTAACGTAATGCAATTAACGATATTCTATTAAATCATAGACTACTTGGCAATCCCTTGTAGCTAGGTGGCGTTAACGTAATTCTATTAGCGATTGTCAATTTATCCAAGTTTATAGCTATTATTTATGGTTTTGTATACTAGTTTTGTGGCTTTTCATACTATATATCTATTGTTCAAACTTATGAATTGCTCACCAACCTTTGTGTTGACAACTTTATTTTATTAAATGTTACAGGTTTGCATCTAGGTTGATTATGGAGTTCGGTGAAGAAAATGACACAAATACCGTTAGGATATTAGCAAAAATGAACAATATTTGATTTGCTATATTTTGTTGTATTTGACTTATGAATATTTGGTTATGTGACATTTTCGATGTTGTGAAATGAAATAAGTTTGTTAAATATTGTCGCTTTAAATAGTGTCATGCGCTTATGGGCAATCGTTACACCTCGGCATGTTCCGCCGCCTTTGGTCGGGGTGTGACAGATTGGTATCAGAGCCATGACAATTAAGATAGGTGGTTAGATGTAACACCTAGAATTTTTATGCTTAGGGTCTTATACGTGAGTTCATACGTGTTTACTCTATTTTATTGTTCATATCGCATGTTTATTTATGAACTTGTTTAAAATTCACCAATATCCTAAATGTTCACATACACACACTTTCATAGTATTTCCAAGGTATCCTTACCTTAAAACGCAAAAAGTAGATTTTTATTGTGTTTTATGGATTACAAGATTAACTTGGATCCCGTTGTTTCAAATCCCTTAAAGGTTGCGTTTATATCGGGTTTGTAGCCATCATAGAAAACGAGACATTACAAAATGACCATTTGACAAAAAGATTCCAAGGATCGAAGGTGATTTACTTACCTGGGATGGTTGAGTTATAATGCTCGTTTTCTAGGCCATAAACCGTGTTATAAATGTTAATTCTTTAAGTAGTCGAATACGAGCGTTCTGGTCGCCATCCTAATTTTTCGGTGTTAAAACAATAGGGCTACGGTGATTTCGTGGACTAGTGTTTTGGCATGACGTTGTATCTCGATTTATTGTGTTATCATTGTTATTTGAGTCTAAAACATGAAAAAGTCGCGGTGGTTACGTTCACATGTTTGGACTCCAACGTGGTGTTTTATAAAACCTTTTATTTAGTGTTGGAATATCAAGTCATGGTGATTTCATGCGCGATTCTTCCGACTCTATAAATCTCAAAATCTCAAATTTTCAAGCCTTAACTATCTCAAAAAAAAATCATTTACGTTTTGTTTACGGTTTTGTTATTTATAAACAAAGTTTTATATTTTATCTAACACTAACATCTTCTCCATACTAACTCTAGGATTCACAAATCAAAAATCGAAATCTCATTTTATTTTATACACCTTTATATTCATTTCCTTTTATCCAAAACTTATCCCATTTTCTTTATAAATGTTAGCATGCCTCCGCTAAGACACCAACCGTGATATGTCTCCACCCGACGTATGGCCGCTCTCGTCGCCAAGCAAATGGCCGCGGTGATTCCCGAACTTATGACCCAAATACAAGCAAACCAACCCGCACCTGTTGTTGCACCTATTGAACCCAAACCCGCATCCTACCTGCTTAAACAATTTACCAGTGCCAACCCGTCCGAATTCTTTGGAACCAACTGTGCGACTACCTTGTTGCAATGGTTCGAATCTGTGGAGAATCTGTTTTTACATAGCGAATGCCCCGAAGGGAAAAAGACAAACTTCGCTTCAAGCATATTTAGGGGAACCGCCCTAACATGGTGGGGTAGTGTTATGCACCTCCAAGGTACGGATGTGGCCATGGTTCTTCCATGGGCCGAGCTCAAGGCACTTATGAAGAAGAAATTATTTCCCAAACACGAGCTCCAAAAGCTTGAGGAAGAATTTTGGAACCTAAAACAAGAAAGTGGTGATAACGCCGCTTACTCGCTCCGTTTCCACGAGCTAAGCGTTCTTGTACCTCACTTGGTTACCCCACCCGAACGTGAAATTGACAAATATATTGGGGGTTTACCGATGAAAATCCGGGACTCGGTCATGAGTAGAAAACCCGCGAACCTTGAGGAAGCTATCACGTTAGCCGGTTGGCTATCGGAAAATCACGTGAAGGCGGGTACCCTAACCCTCAAGAAAGCAAGTGAAAAAGACAAGCCCGAGCCCGCACCGCAAGCCAAGGTTGAACCCGCACCACAAGCCATAAACTACTCAAACTCCTCCCGACACAACAATAACAACAACAACAACAAGAAACCCAAAAACAACTACCAAAACTTTGCCGTTACCCAACCTCAACAACAAACCCAAGCTCCCCAAAACCGAAGACCCTATACCGGTCCTTACCCGCTATGTAACGCTTGCCAATTTCACCACCCAACAAACTCGCCTTGTCGCCAATGTACCATTTGTAACCGACTTGGCCATCTCAACACCACTTGCCGATCCGCCCAACGAACCCAACCCAACCAACCTAACCAACCAAACCAACCAATAACTTTTCCCCAAAATTCCCAAAACCGATATGCACCCTACCCACCAAACCAACCCCAACCACCTCGAGCTTGTTACAATTGTGGAGATCCAAACCATTTCCGCAACAATTGCCCTCGCCTCACCTTTGCTAACCAAACCGTGACCGTACCTTACTACCAAACCCAAGCTTACCAAGTCCAAACCTATCAACCCCAAATTCCCCAACTCAATGCACCACTCATCCAACCCATCCAAGCAATCCAAGCACCACCTCCACCTCCACAACAAGCACCTCAAGTCAACCATGGTAATCAAGGGCGAGCTTTTAAAATTGGGCACGATGAAGCATATCGCCAAAAAACAAAGTGGAATGAACAAGAAAGATATTAAAATTGTAACTTATACAATTTATGAGAAAGGTAGGACCAAGTTTAATGACTATGCTGTTTGGAATGAAGTTATGAGTAAGAACTCAGGGTGGGAGTTACAGAAACACCTTGCCACAAGATGACAAGACGTTCTCACCCTGAATGTGAAATACGTAGTGAAGAGAGTGGCGGTAGCACATTAAGATCAAGGACTAGCGAAGAAGGGAACTATGGCGATAATTCCAACCCATACATGCCAAGTAGTGTACTTCAACAATTCAATGTCCAATTGGTAGAGATGCGGCTAAAAGTAAAAAAAAAGGAAAATGTAAGGTTTCTAATGAAGTGGTTGAAGCACTTAATGCAATGGCGCTTACTAGAGTCAGTGAACTTGAAATAATGAATAAAAGACTTGAGTTTGAGAAACAGAGGGAGTAAAAAATGGAAGAAATGAAAATGAGAAAACAAGAATTAGAACAAAAGCAGGAAGAAAGGAAGCGACAGAAAATGCAAAGTGAACTTTTGAACACACTGTTATAAAAACCATTTTTGTTGCATGAAGAAAACCTGAAACACCATCTAATTATGAAGTTTCAAGGGCCGAACTTATTAAATCCAGTTTAGTGGGTGTTTTATTTCCAGTGTGTTGAAGTTTAGTGTGTGTTTTACTTTAAGTATGTTGAAGTTTAGGGTGTGTAAGATATTTCATATGTCACTTTGTATTTTATGTAGGTGTAATTTGTTTTTTTGTAATGCATTTGTAATATATTCCCAACATTGTCTTCGTTTCCATGAGTCAACTTTTTATTGGACACTTGAATTTTATTTGGATAATACGATTTTACATTATCAACCAAAAATCCAACATTATCTTTGTTCCCACATGTCAACTTTTTATTAGATGCTTGGATTTAATTAGATAAAACGATTTAACATTTGCTACCGAAAATACAAAATAATCTTCGTACCCACATGTCAACTTGTTACTGGATGCTTAGATTTTATTTAGATAATATGATTTAACATTATCTATCAGAAATACAATATTTCGTCTCACATCTCAACTTTCTACTGGATACCTGGATTTTATTTGGATACAACTATCTAACATTATCTACGTTATTTTTCTTGTATAAATAAGGGCATAGCATTGACGTATTTAATCCAGTAATAACTTTGAAAAATGTCTAAGAATGAAAACACATTAGCAAGTCCCAGTTCATCAAACTTGAATGATCTTGATGAATGGGAAGCTAGGGTTGCTAAGCTAAATCGACAACTTGATCACCTAATTTGTGAAATATTTGTAAGCATGCTAAATATGATCATAGTAGATCATCCTCCTAGAGCAAGAATAAGGTACAGTGATGTGAACGCGAGCATGGTTGTCACACCCCAACTTACGGCAGAAATGCAGGGGCACGAACTGATTGTCACAGCTCTCAAGGTACTATCATGCAAATTGATAAATGACAATATCTATTTAATTTATTTAAATGAAACAATTACAGTTAAGTACATCAAGTATAAAGAAATTACAATAATGATTAATTAAGTTTGTATCCTAAAAGACATCTCTACGTGATCTTCATCTTGCTAAACAACCAAGCTAATAACCTGCAAATGCGTATAAAATATATTTTTGTCAACAACACATGTTGAGTGAGTAAATCACCAGTTTAAGACACAACAATAATAATATCTAATAAATAAAGAAAGATGCAAACTGTCCCGTGAGAATAAACAGTTAAACCATAGCACATACACAAACAATCAACCATAAAGAAAGGGCTTAGCGTTGCCATGCGAGTGGGCATTGGTTACCAAAAATGAGGTGTCGGTGAAACCATTGTCAATGCGTCGGACGCCAGCCACTACGACGGTTGTATGATCATACTAGACTGAGAATATGTTGGACCTCTCCGAATGCTGTTCAAGTAAAGCAAGTAAGCAAATAGCAAATTAGGCATAAACTGGTATACACACGAGGATTAAACAGTTGCGGTTTTGAATACTAGATAATAGATAAATACTGTAAATACGCATAAGTCCCCAAAACGGTTAAAATGAGTAAAAAGGGGGAGTGATTACTCACCTGATTAGAGGAACAAAATTAAAATGATGACGTGGGAAAGATAAACTCTTCAGGAATCACCGACAAGGATTTCTATTTAAATACAATATACATTAATAATGAATATATACTCGATTTAATGAATTAAGATCTTGATGTGATTTGAATTATGTTTGGGATTATAATATTATTGATTGAACAATCGATTTTCATAATAATTATTATTGCGAAGATTAGTATTACTAATTATTATTTATAAGAAACATTGCTCCTTATAATATATATATTCATAAATATTACACTTACTTATATATAATCGTCTTTGCTTACACTTGATGTGATGTATATATAGTTAAATTTATAAATAAATAAATAATTAAATATGATATGAGTTATAGTAAATATACATTCATAAATAAGTAAGTGAAACATGTGTAAAATGATAAGTATAATATGTATTATGATAATAATACATTCAAATAATTAATGCGTAAATAACTAGGTCATATTATGTTTTAATATTTTGATAGACCGTCATCTTGAGCTTATAACGAACATTAGCTTAACTATGTGTAGCAAAAAAATATATATGTTTTAACATGTCGATTTAAAATCATATTTATTGTATTTTTATATTTAAGAAAAAACAAAACAAAATAATACATATATACGTTTAATATATAACAAGTTTATAAGGATTATCACGATGAACAACGCCAAGTTAAAGAGTGTTGGTTTAGACAAAATTATTATTTATTGTTGTTTATATTAACCATATTAATTATAATCATTTTAAAAAAATTAAATCAATAAAAAACAACAAAAACCCCCCTTCCCGGATTTGAACTTGGGTGGGCGGCCGGTTCACAAGAACAACACACCAACACACACCCAACTGCGCAACCGTGGTAGTTGATTAAAGAATGGAAACAAATCTTTAAATATCATATCTGTAAGAACCCCAAAGTGATAATAAACCCTAGATAATACAATTGCTTAATCCGTTATAAATCTATTTAATCAAGTTTAGGTTTTTTGGTTAGCGGTCAACAACGAATTCAAAACATGTATTAATTACCTGAAAACACGATATATCAATGATGAACGATGGAGTGAAAGTTGCGGCCAAAGGGTGAATCAGCACATGCAATCGCAGCAACGGTAGTACAATTGAATAAGGGGGTATTGAAGACAATGGTTTGAGGATAATTTCTGTAGTTTTAATTAGATTATAATTTTCGTTATGATGATTTCTCATAAACGGGTTTAGACGGTGAGGAAATTTAGTAATACGTATAATAATTGATCCAAATTTCCTAATCAATTGGGTCAGTTAGGCCAATTATGGTAAGGAGATTAATATAAACATATCAATTCCATATTAGATGCGAGAATTAAGGTTCAAGAAACGTATACGGGTTGCGGGTTTCACTCAAAACGGGTATATGGGTAAGGGTTGGACCTGGATAATGGGTTTGATTAAAAGAAAGATATATTATAATCTTTTGAAAATGTTGCAGTTTGGTCCCTGAAATTCTAAGATGGAAACAAATAAAGGTAAAACTAAAGTCTAGGGTGTAAAATGAATATATATATATATATATATATATATATATATATCAAAGTTATATTCGATAATTAGATAACAATAGTAATAAAAAAATATAGTATTAGCTCGATATAAGCGATGTCTTGTTGATTGAAATTTACCCGAAAAACGAAAACAGGTCGGGTAATATGTAAATGAAGAACTCGAGTTGTTACAGTACCTGTAACATCCCGGCCTCTCGTACCACCAATATTGTCCGCTTTGCCCCCGATGGATTGCCCATCCGGGAACTCACGGCTTTGTTTTTGGTTGCCCATGTAGAGACTTCCCAGGTCGTCACCCATCCTAGTACTACTTCCACCTAAGCACGCTTAACCGTGAAGTTTTCATGTGCTCCACAGCCAACTAAGCCTAAAACGCGTTGATGATTGAAGATGTAGGGCATTTACTTGTGAACCAAGGATCTCTCTTGTCCACGACCGATGTGAGATTTGCCTAAGAGTGGGACGATGTTGTGTTTGCCAAGGGTGTTACAAACAACCCCCCTTTGGACTCATCGTCTCGATGAGGCGTGTCCCATCATCCCGAACGGCACAAGAGTGGCTTTGATACCACCTGTAACATCCCGGCCTCTCGTACCACCAATATTGTCTGATTTTCCCCTGATGGGTTGCCAATCCGGGAACTCATGGCTTTGTTTTTGGTTGCCCAGGTGGTCACCCATCCTAGTACTACTTCCACCTAAGCACGCTTGACCGTGGAGTTTTCCTGTGCTCCACAGCCAACTAAGCCCAAAACGCGTTGATAATTTAAGAGGCAGGACATTTACTTATGAACCAATGATATCTCTTGTCCACGGCCGATGTGAGATTTGCCTAAAAGTAGGGCGATGTTGTGTTTGCCAAGGGTGTTACAATGGTGAGGCACGTTTGATGAAATTTTACTTTGTGAACAACCCATCATATGATCAAGACATATTTCAACGTAGATTTCAAATGTTAAAACCATTATTCCTTCATATAATGGTTGTTGTTACAGCGAGTGATATCTATTTTCAGCACATACGTGATGCTACCAGAAGAAAAGGCCTTTCATAATTGCATAAATGTATTGGCGTTATACGGGTGTTGGCGTATGGAACATCAACCGCTGCACAAGATGAATATTTGAGAATGCGTGATACTGTAACAAGGATTCTCTTAAAAAGTTCGTAGAAGGTGTCAATTCATGTTTTAGTCAAGAGTACATTGTAAGACCTAATGAAGAAGATTTAAGAAGACTACTCCATGTCGGGACAGAACGTGGATTTCCAAGTATGATAGACAGCATTATCTGCATGTATTGGGCTTGGAGAAATTTCCCCACCACTTGGACTGGGCAATATGAAGGTATAAACGGTAAACCAACAATCATTTTGGAAGCCGTAGCATCATATGACTTATGGATATGACAAGCATCATTTGGAACAAGGTACATGCAATGAAATTAACGTCCTCCACATGTCTCCTCTTTTTGATGATGTGTTGTCAGGTCAAACACCAAATGTGGGCCACGTCTTGAATGTTCGGGAATATAACAGGCCATGCTATCTTACTTATGACATATATCCTTCATGGGCTGCCTTTGTCAAGTCAATAACTTCTCCACAGTAACGGAATCACAAGTTGTTCGCTCGACATCAAGAAGCCACTCGAAAAGATTTTGAACACGCCTTTAGAGTTCTACAAGCTCGTTTTGCATTTTTGCGACACCCATGTCATGTGTGGGATAATGATATGATGAGGAAAATTATGATTGCATGTATTATTATGCATAATATGATCGTTGAGGATGAACGAGACACATACCTTAACTATTATGACCCATCTGAATTAACTAAATGATAGACCTGCTACTGGCAACGAAGAAGCTCAAGTGAAGATGATGAACAACCTTTTCAACACTCCACTCAACGAATTGGAAGCTTATCCAGTTATATGGCCAATAGGGAACAACTTCGCAATAGAGAAACTCATATCGCTTTAAAACGATTTAATTGAGCATATTTGGTAAAAAATTGGCGATGCTGAATAATTATGTAGTTTACATCATTTGTAAGTGTAATTTTGTTATCTACTTTATTAAGTATGTTTGGTGAATATAATAAATATATTTTAAATATTTTTGAATTATATATATATATATAGAGAGAGAGAGAGAGAGAGAGAATGATTATTTACGTCCCTGTGGTTTCAATGCGGAGGCACAATGAGTCCTCAAAGAAAATTTGAACTGGTTGAGTCCATGTGGTTTCAAAACTGAACCATTTGAGTCCCTGTCAGATCTGAAATTACTAGTTTACCCTTTTTATGATCCATATGAGTCCTTGTGGTTAAGTAATTGCTCAGTTTTAGTCTCTCTTTAAAAATTACCTCCAAATCACATAATTAACCTCCAAACTATAATCAATCAAGCCATAATCAATTAACCAAACCATAATCAACCAAAAATAAATGAACCAAACTTTTTTCTAACAAAATAAAAAAAAAACATTTTTTTAACAAAAAAAACGAACTTAACTATTTTTTTTAACAAAAATAGATGAACCAGACTTTTTTTAACAGAAATACGAACCGAACTATTTTTTAACAGAAATACGAACCGAACTATAATTTAATAAAAATAAATGAACCATACTACTTTTTTAACAAAACTAAATGATCGAAATACCTTTTTAGCGAAAATAAACGAACAATTTTTTACTAATTTTTATTAAACTAAACGAATGTAACTACTTCTAAAATAAGCAATCAAATCGCTTGTTTTTGTAAAAAAAGTAGTTCGGTTAGTTTATTTTTGTTCAAAAATAAGTTTGATTTGTTTTTTTTTGTTTTGTTCTAGTGTAGTTGGATTCGTTTATTTTGGTTAAATGAAATGAACTAAATTGCTTGTTAAAAAAAGTGGCTCGGTTCGTTTAGTTTAGTAGAAAAAAAGTAGTTCGATTCGTTTATTTTTGTTAAAAGAAAAGTTTGGCTTGTTTATTTTTGTTAAAAAACAAGTTTGGTTCGTTTATTTTTGTTAGAAAGATAGTTTGATTCGTTTATTTTTGTTTAAAAAACAACTTAGGGTCGCTTATTTTTGTTAAAAAGAAGTTTGGTTCGTTTATTTTTGTTATACGAAATGAACTACTTGTTAAAAAAAGGATTCGCTTTGTTTAGTTTGCTTAAAAATTAATTTGGTCCGTTTATTTTTATTAAAAAGCGTTAACTTTTGTTGAAAAGGTGGTTTGGTTTGTTTATTTTTGTTAAAAAAATTGGTCTAAGTTTATTTATTTTTATTAAAAGGTGAAAAGGGACTTAAAGTGACCAATTATTAAAGTTCAAGGACTTAGAGTGACAATGTATATATATAGAAGTGAAATGTCGAATCTACCCTTGAAGCTAACATAGTTAAGTAACAACAGGGACTCAAATAGTTCATTTTTAAAACTACAGGGACTCAGCCAGTTTAAATTTTCTTTTGGGGACTCATTGAGGAAGCTAAAACCACAGGGACGTAAACAATAATTTTCTCATATATATATATATATATATATATATATATATATATATATTGTTTACTTTTAAATAAAGAAATTATTTTTTATATTTCTTAACACTTTTCATAAAAAAACAATTATCAATTATATTTATTTAATAAAATATAGTGAATCTTGGGTTGCTAATGAGTGTAGAAAGTGTGATTTGGTTGGATTTTATAGGTGGAAGAGAGAGAATTAATTTTATAATAAAGATTGAGTTGAGTTGATTTGTAAACTAGAGGTGAGCATAAAACCAAATTAACCGAAACGAAACCAAATAACCGAACCGAAGCTCAATGCTTTTCATGATATCATGTTTGAATTGTTAAAATAAAATATTAATTACCCAAACACCACAACGAGCATGAACCTGCACCATTTACCAGGCATAACCACTTACGACTGGTTCCGACCAATGTGATCAATCTTCAGATCCAAACTCGGTCTGGTCCAGTCAAGGTTTTAGCCATCGGTCACAGTTTCTCAAGGGCGTCTAGAATAAATACATCGTTACTACTACCACTGGTTTTTCATAGCATGTTTCACATATAATCTATTGTTCCGAGTGACTTTCTGGAAACTAATTTACATAACAATTTTAAGTTTCTCATGGGCAAAAACTAAGAGGATGCCAAGACAGAAACATAATCATCATCATTATCAGCACCATCGTCACCACCATGAGTGGTATCCTCAGAATCAGAGTTCTCCGCTTGATCTCTTGGGGCGGTGACTGCTCTCCTCCCTTGGGTTGTGGTAGGTTGACCATCTCCATTGACCAATTGCTTCACTGATGAAAAACAGACAAAGATATACATATGAAGTATCAACGAAAAATTATTGGCTACTTAATTTGAAAGTAGTAATTTCAACCCAGTTACGTGCAAATGGGTCGATTTGAATTATCTTTCATCACTGAGAAAAATGTGAATCAAATGTGACTCGAGCGGATCAAACGAGTCATCTCAATGATTTCAAATGTATAAAAACTCCTAAATCAGATTTTTAAAAGGGTTTATGTTATCATTGTGAGTTGAAGGCATAAAGAAATGCTATAATTTGCACAAATAAATGATTTATAATATGCATCACATTTCCATTATTCGTCCAAGATTGTAAATTTTTGCCAAAACTACATTGTACTTTTGCATTTTCAAAAAATCAATGATTGGTTATAACTCTTTGAAGCAAAGTATGTTCTACAATCCACTTTAATAACATATAACCAAAGCGTGCCATACCTGACATCAGAATCTTCATCATAACTGACTTTACAAATTGAAATTCACCTTGGTGAGCACTAATGAATTTACCCTGAAAATGTTTCCTTGTTAACTTGGGTTAACACAATGATGAGATATATAGACGAATATTTAAAAACAAAATTAGTCGCAAAAACATCCATTTCAGTTATTTTTAAAGATGAAACTTTACCGCCTCGCTGAAGAACCACCCTGCAACTTGATCAAGTCTAGCTTGATGCCTCAAAAAGAATGGGCGTAAATGATTCATGTATAATTGCTTAGCCCCCTGTTATTAAAGCATATTTAGCATGAAAACCAAAGAATCAAAATAGAGTGACAGTGAAAAATTAGGTGAAAAGGTATGACAGAAAAAGCATAAGTGCAATTTCACCCCATTTACTTATGAAAAGCTCAACTCAATTTACGTTTGACCTCTAGTGGGTTAGACGCGTAGAACCAAATAAAATTTTTTTAAGGAAACAGATTGCAAGTCACCACCAAAGTGTAGTTTAAATGCAAAAAATCTCAAAAATTATTTCACCCTAAAACTTAGATTGTTGCTGAAATAAAATAACTTGGGTTCATACAATATTTGTGATGTGTCACACTGTCACACTTAAAACCATTTATCAAAGTATTGTGATGGTAAAAAAGGTTGCTTACATTGGTGGTCGGAAGCTGAAGCCAAACGAGAAATGCAAGTTTCAAGTGATAGTAAAGTGGGGACCTAAAAAGTAGACAAGGAGTCTGTTTAGATATCAAAAAAATATGTATAGTGCAACTGATTAATCTGGAAAAAAATGTGTAAAAGATTATACCAGGATATAAGTTTGTCCGCAAATATTTCTACAACACTAAATGATCCATACACTGCAACAATTAATATCCTTATCACTGTGAATATTGAGTGGATGTATATGCATATTATATATAACAGCGCTCATAGCTTTGATTACCTGCCCAATACAAAAGCCATTTTTGTTGCTCATTTTGATCTCTTGTCTCTATTGCCTTGAATGTGGAGTAAACAGGTAAAGCAATTCCCACAGAACAGCTGCAGAACAATACAATGTGTTATTCTAAAAAAAGAGTTACTTAAAAACGCAAAGAGTAGTTTTCTTGTTTTGTCTACGATTATTATGAATAAATGATACATTTTATCCAAAAGATACACCAAAAACTGTACTGGACAATTATCAAACGGCCTCATTTTAAACCTTACCATGCTGTTCGGATTACAATGTTTGAATCAAGGGGGACAAGAAGTAACTTCAAACCAACCTGTATAAGTGAAATAAAATTGATAAATCAACCAATGTATAGACCAGATGGTTGTAAAAAATTGCAATATTTAATATTTAGTTAAAATCCAAATATATAGTTTTGTTTAGTTTTTTGTCTACATTTTGATATTAATCTTGTTGAAAACTACGATCCAACAAAGTATTTTTTGGTCTCGTAATATCCAAACGTCATTTTGTAAAAAAAATTATATCTAAATGTTGGAATAAAAAAGAATAAACAATAGATATTTAGATTTCTATGTGGTACAGATAATAAGAAAAAAACAAAATCATATGTGCAAAGGAAATTATAAAAAAGAAAAAAAAATCAAATTTCGTGGAAGACCCTGGGGCTTCTAATCCCAGTTACCATATTTATTTAAAATTTTACACTACTTTATAAAAAAATGTTTTCAGATCTACAACACTTCAAAAAAAGCTATAAAAAAAACCCTAATCCCTTAGAAAAGGTAGATACTAGATATAATCAATGAAACGAGTGAGTTCCTTCAACCACGCATGTCGGTTTTCCATATTATACAAAGTAATAAACATAGAAATCAGTCAAATATATAAAAAGAAAGCAACAAGGATAATCATACACACCACATAACAAAATCGGTTCCACTGATTCTGCAACCGATTTCAATCTAATTAATTTAATTAAACACAATTCGGATAACAGTTAAAGTATAGCAGGTTCTCACAAAATCATAATACTACGAAGAACATAATACATATCATTATATTAATTAATCTAATAGAAACCCTAAATTAGCTATTAGAGTAACTAAAGTTGGTTCCAAAAAGATACTGAAAACAGACAATCAACATCTTTAGGTTAATAAACTTAATTATAAGAAGTTGAGCAACTTGAATCAAGGGTAAAATGAAGACATTAGATAAAGCCTAAGGTGCTACTGAAGACGTTGGATTACCTCAGTCGGCAAATTTGATCCAAATAACGACATGCCTGCGATTGGATTGAATTCTAGGGATTAGTTTAGTTTAGTTTAGTTTAGTTGACTGATCAAAAAGATCTAATCATTCCTTACGACACACAAACCAACGATGATTTAAGGCCAACTCCGTTTCTTGCTGCTTAATAATTAATTATTATACGTCTCGTGGGATAGATATTAATTAATTAATACTTGTTATTTTATTGCCATCACCACTTTGGTGGGATGGTAAAGGCTTTGGCCTTTTGGTGAGAGGTCCAGGGTTCGATTCCTGGCATTGGCGGTATAATGTAAATAGTAGGAGGAAAGCTTGATAGTTCAAAAAAAAAATACTTGTTATTTTATTAATATTTTTTTCAAACATGCTAGCTAATCATTCAAATAGGCTACTTGGCTGAATTTACCACATCGTCTTTTAATCCGGAAAAACACTCACGTAAGGCCAATACCTAAGTAGCACGAGAATGGGTACGTGACCAGGATACGGGGACGTTACGGGTACAGAAAACGGCAATCATAAAAAAAATGCAAAATACGGGTACGGTAAAGAAAATATAAAAAAATACAAATATATTAAACATATTACAAAATAGATATATATTGTTTATGAATTGAATACGTTACTTTAAAAACTATGGTTACAAATAAAATACACAAATGTAGAGATAATAGAATAAAGAAAAAAACATTTTTATTAAAAGTTGAAAG
Source organism: Bidens hawaiensis (assembly GCF_021521415.1). NCBI lineage: Eukaryota > Viridiplantae > Streptophyta > Magnoliopsida > Asterales > Asteraceae > Bidens > Bidens hawaiensis. The sequence continues at coordinate 97,369 of NW_027495125.1, read as the reverse complement.
CTTTAGAGATTAGATGTAAACAAGTGAAACATAAAGGGGTTAAATGTTTAAAAAACCAACATTTTTAAAAATTATTATTAGTACCCAAAATCGTTTTTTTTTTGTTTACAAATAAGGTAAACAATTAAATTTTGCTTTTTTATATTTAACAAAAGTGAGTGGTTGGTTAAAATAATAAACAATTGGTAAGAGAAAAGACAACAATAATTTATTGGTTTTACTACTCCCCATGCTTATCATCTTCTACCTATACTCTTTCACCCAAAACAATCGTTTACCTTGCTGGCGACCGCAAGAAAATGTAAATGAACATTCACATGTAAGTTTCCAAATTAAATGTAAGCTTACACATAAAACCCTTTTTCAATAGGAAACGTCCCAGAAACTCCGATTGATCCGTACCCAATTATCGGAAACGTTCGGGAAACGTTTCGCCGGCGTTTCCGTCCCCAGACCGTCCCTGGGACGGGGACTCACACCTTTCCGACGTTTCCGTGTATCATAGGCCAACACCCATGAGCACTCGTCCGAAGGCACGACAATGCGATGAGATAAAATTCGTTCAGTTCAAGGATCCAACTAGTGAAAACCACATACTCATCGTTTACCCGGGAAAAACCCTCACCTAGTCTCCCACCTACTCGTCTATGTGTTTCTTGGTGATTTGGCATATCATATATTTTGTGAGCTCGTGGTGTAAGGTGTCTAATTTTCGCCTTCTTAGTCAGAGATTTGTTGAAGTTAACATGTTTAGGTGGGTTTGGGGTATCGAGGAAAGGGTGTGTTTCAAGGTATTTTGATTATTGCTTGTTGAAAAATTTAGAAAGCTAGAAACGAGAAGGTTTTTGAAGGAAAAGAGATCAAGATTGAAGATATCTTTGAAGATATAAAGTCGTTTGGAGTTCTTATGGTTTAAAACTAGGTCGAAGTTTAAATCGATTTCGTGGTTAAATTTGGTGTTCCTTTTAACTTAACTAGGGGTTGCTCCGGCGCAACGCTCCGGTGTTTTATTTTATCTAAACTTTCCTAATACAAAAACAAAAACAAAAAATCAAAGCGTTTTAACTAAAAAGACACACAATAACTTGCAAGTAAGATTTGACCCTAGAACCTAAAGAAATTGCAATAGAACATCATTAATATTTTGCCACGACACCACTATTCATTTTTTATGATTGATTTAGTTTCAAAATGTATAAATACAAAAAGGAAGGCTGTTTTCCAAGAAAAAAAAACACAAAGTGTATATAGTAAGGCTCAAACTCTGGTATGCCAGTTTGCACACAACGGACTTACCACCACACCAGTGGCAAATCAAGACATTTTTGATAGGGTGGGCACGAAATGAATTGGGTCAACAAAAAAAACCGGGTCAACCAACCATGCAGAAGGCCCCGAGCGACATTAACTTTTGGGAACATGAGAGGGTAAACTAGTCTTTTTACACAATCATATTCATCATTTTCTTCCTCTATATTCTCTTCAAAGTTCAGAGACACCTCCCGGCCAAAAATATATATCATTAACTACTACTTATGTTTGCTCTCTGATTTGTTCCGTAACTGACGGTAATCAAAGGAAGTTGCAGAATTTGAATATTAGAACTAAAGGGTCAATATATAACTTTTTTACATTCGTTTGTATACACCAATCATCTATTTTTAACGATCAATGTATCAACCTCTAATTCTAAATTTTGGGTCATCATAATATATATTTTTAACAACACATTTTTACATAAGCATCAAATAACATATTTTTTTAATTATATATTATTCAAAAATGATAAAAAAACACAAGTAGAAAATAAAATAAATAATACTCCGTATATAATAGTTTAATTTGATCATGCTAAAAATACATTTTTTAAATTTAAACTAGTAAATAATAAAATATATTAAAAATTTGACAGAGAAATGTTAAGTGTTAACTTAATTTATTTAAAAAAATAACTAAAACTCTAAAAGACCATCAAAGGCAATAATAGAGTTGTTAGTGAATATCAATCAAATGAAATAAAATTAAATATAATAATAAAAGTGTCGGCATTCTTTTACCATTTCGTCTCTTCCTTCTTCAGATCTAGTATTATACAGTTGTTGCCGGAAAAAAATTTCCGGCGAGGCTATTTTTCCTTCTCTCTACGCTTTAAATACTCTTTAGTTCCACCGTTGATGTCAAACGGCGGGCACTAACTAATTGTTGACGGTGGGCACTGACTCGTTGTTGACTCGTCATATACTAACGCGCACACACAAACATGACACCATGACCGGCAGACGGTGGGCACCAGCCCTTGCACCACACCATCTTAATTATTTGTAACTATCATTAGTTTCAAGACTATATATACAAAAAAACAAACTTTGAAATATTATAAAAAGAAAAAAAAAAAACTTAATGGTTGCAACATGACAGCCACTGATTGGACCTATATTATGTTTATTGAAGCATTAGGTTTTCTTTTATATATGATACTAGTTTTTGAACCCGTGTATAATGAAAAATTAATAATGCCCACTATTTGAAATAAATACACAAAATTAAAGATAAAAAATGAAATATATAATACAAACAATAAGAAGTATAAAATCTCAAATTTACATTCATATGAAAACATAGAAAGAAATTAAATATTGCTACGAGTTCAATACTACTATGAGTTCGAACAAGCAGTAAAAACATATTCACAACAATAATAAAACAAAAATAAATTAGAAGTACATAGAATGATTTTTGGTACATGTCATATGAAAGTATTTGTCATGAAAAGTTGTTTTTGTATTTGATCACATTTCTTTTGTTTGAATTGATTATGTGATAAGTGTTTATGAAGTACAAAATAAACCGGAATTGACGGTTTCAAAAAACCAAACAACTCGGATTTATTATTTTTTAGCAAAAAACATGAATTGTGGGACTCCAAATTGTTTAGGTATAATTAATCATGCTTTTAATGTTTAAAAGTTTTTTTTATAATAATTATGTTTAGAAAATTAAATTAAAGATTCAAACTGAATTCAAAAGTTCTTATTGTTAAAAAAATGTTTGATTTTTTTTAATAAAAAGTAAGGTATAGCATAAGCATATTTTGGGTACTAAATTGTAGTAAATGGTCATTAAATTATATTGAATATGATGGAACTCTAGAAAATATCATAACAACGAAAAAAATGCAATGGTTTATAAAAATAAATTTAGTAAACTGCTACAGTGACTTGTCCTTATTATTTTTCAGTTAGTAAAGTTGAAGAGAAAAACCAAGAATCAAAAGTAGACATTGGTTTGTCTCCAAGTGAAAATTTCATAACACCTACATCAATTTCAAATGTTATACCCAAAAAATTACATCTCTGGTATCATTATTACAAGAAAATAAAAACAAAGGGTTGGTGAAAGAAGAAAGAAAGAGAAAGTTAGCTCCTTTGAAATCATCATATCTTTTAAGGGAGGTTGACATACACACAACTGTGACAGAGGATGAAAGAATAATTGCAGAGTATATATATTTAGGACTTGAAGACATATGGGAAGAGGTTTTCAAGTCTACTTACACAGAGTCATTTAAGGTGATTTTTGAGAGTTTTTGTCCTGGTTTGTATTTAACAACAAATGCAATGGATGCATTCTGTGAACTGATGAATTATGAAGAAAAAAAAAATCTGCAGAATCACCATTCAGGTTCTTCGCTACAAGCACAGTGCCGGTATGAGTTAATCTACCGATTATCTTTAAACTCTCATTAAATGCTTAATCATCTACATTTAATTATTATACAGACAAGTGACCATTTTGATGAGGCAGTTGGTCACACAGATGAACAAAGACTCGAAGTGTTTACGGACAATATTGAAAAACAGATGATGAGGTGTGATGTCAAATCAATGAAGGAAGTTGATATATTGCTCGTGCCAATTCTACAAAAGGGCCAATTCTATGTGGTTGCTTTCAATCTTCAAACATGAGTAATAGAGTTGCTTGACAACAGTGCACATCAGGAAATACCGACCAATAAAAAGTTTAAAAGGCCAGAGGAGAAAGAAAAAGCGATCACAAGACTTTTTGAAGAAAGATGCAATAAGAATCCTCAAATCCTGGTAAAACGATCATCAAACTCTCAATATTCTATTATAAACTTGTGATATACTTAAGTGCTTTTAATTTATTTTTAGAGAACGGTCTTTTACATGTATCTTAAGAAAATCAATCACCCCATTGCTGATCAAATCCAAAAGGCTGCAATCAGTAGATTAAGGATGCCATGGAGAACAACCGAAAATGGAGTAGATTGTGGGGTTTTTGCTATGAGACACATGGAGACATATGATAGGAGAAACCGTGGGGGTGCAAATTTTACAAGGAATGTTCTAAACAAGTAAATCAGCTAAAAAAGATGAGGTCAAAGTATTTAGGCAAAATCCTCCTGTCAGATCTAAACCAGAAAAGAGATAGTTTTATCGAGAAGGTGGAGGCATTTTCTGAAAATAACGACACTACTTTAATCGGGGCGGAGTTGATCGAAGAACTCCAAAAAAGACAACAACTAATTTGACTTCTTTAACACTTTGTTAGATTTTAATTCATGGCCTTATGTTAGTATAAATCAACAACAAAATTGATGTCTTTAACACAAAAATTGGAATATTATTATTACCAAAGCACACACATCACCACATGAGAAAAATTATAAAAAAAACATAACAAACGTTCTTTAAACTCTCAACACATCATCCCACTAACCCCTACTCTAATAGTGACATGAGAAAATCCAACTTCAATTTCATTGAGCAGTTTAGTTCAAGAATTGCCTTAACTAATACTTTAAACTGTTCAAACTCATTCTTCCCTACATCAACCATATACAAAACAGCAAGATCTCGGATAGTACTAGCAGACATTTTGGCAAGAACATTCGTAATAACATCCCTATAATCCAAAATATTGCTAAGCATCACAAATTCATGTGTTAGCCTATCACGGAAAGCTTTGTCTGCCGCGACCTGCTCCACAATATTCTCTTCAAAGCTTCCTTGTAAGATGCTGATTTAATTGATGATGATGAGGCATCCATTATAACTGGAAAAAAAATAAAGATGTGTGGACATAAGTGTAACAAAATATAGCATATATATATATATACATATATAAGAAAAATATCACGGACCAAATAGTAAAACAAGGACAAAAAAAAAACAGAAAAGATCACAAACCAAATAGAAAAAAAAGGACAAAAAGACAAAACGCTTGAGCAACGCTTACAACTGTATACTCACGGGCGCAACATAAAAAAGTAAGTCTCATATATAGCATATAGATGAGACGCTTAGTATACGCTCATAACTTTATTTAAAAAATGTATTCAGAACATAAGTCTCATATACGCTTGTAATACGCTAAACAACTTTATCTGGTTAGACAGCTCTTTTTTAATCTAGTTTTGTACATAACTTAATTACATTTATTACCACTCACCTGCCAAAAATTGGAAAAAGATTTTTGTAATGATAGCCTACATCAAATCAATTAATTAAATTACACCATGTCAACTACCAAAACTTAAAAAAATACATACTACGCTTAAAAACGCTTAAGAAATAATAAATGACATTTCTATGATGATGATGATAGCCTACATCCAAATTAAATGACATTGAATAAATCTATCTCAACTACCCACAATTAAACTTGATGTCTATATATTTCACATCTGTTCTTTCTATTCAAATCACACAACACACTCAAAATCACTTAAAAACACACACAAATAATGTTTTCAAGTGATAAAACCGTGAAAAGCATGGTGAAAGCCAAGTTGGATCTTGAGAAGCCAAACGATGAGAGGTTTCTCATGGCCCTTCAACAATCACAAGCCTACGTGCTTCAAGAGAAATCCAAAAATCTTGATGCATATAACAAACTCATGCAGCTACCAGACAGTGAGTTCAAGGCAAAGACTGTTGAGTTCTTGAAACAACAGACTTCATGCTACGACTCAGTGTATGGCGCTTTGGTTGACATGACTTCAACAGTGTCAACCAACATGGAGATCAAGGATGTTGGGCGTGAGATAATTAAGAACAAGGAGTGATGGAGGCTGAGGATGGGGGTTGATGGGTCTGATGGTGTTAGTTCTTTTTTTCTTATCTTAACTTGTAACTTGCCATGGTGTGATGGTCTGATGGTCTGCCGCGGGTGTAACCCGCGTGTTTTTAAATAAATAAATAAAAAGTATTATCCAAACGCTTGTTATACGCTTGTGATACGCCTGTGAAACGCTTGTGTAAAACAGGTGACTATAAAACCCGCAATCTTTAAAGAAAAAATTCAGTAAAAAAACAGAAAAAACAATGGCTAACTATTTCTATATAAAACTCTATGCGCACGTTTAAAACAATGGCTAACTCTTTCTATCTAAAAACAATCACTACGGATTCATTGTTGCGGTTGTTGTTGCAATGCTTTGCAAGTTCTACTATTGTGGCCAGGTTGGTGACAAATATGACACTCCCTATAACTCTTATCAGATCGACTAATGGCTATCTATTTCTTAGATTGAATTCTTTTGTGTGAGCCACGACCCTTGTTTCTTATTCCAGTAGGTACACGAACAATAACTTCTGATGGTTGTTCAAAACCTAAAACAACAGCAAATCTATCCCTTTTAGATGGACGTACTGAATTTAATTGATAAATTTTCAAACTTTGGACCGAAGTGGCAGAAATATCAAACCACAGGGGCTAAAATGAGCATTAACTCAAAATAAAAAGGAGAAAGGCAAAAATACCCTTAAACTAAAGGCATAGTTGGATGCCGTTAGACGGATGGGACATAATTGGCTAATATTAAAAACTATGAGGACTAAATTGACAAAATTTCAAACTTTAGACTGAAGTGACAAAAGTAGCAAACCACATGGACGAAAATGGCCATTAACTCATAATTATTATCTTCAACTTTAATTAAACGTATGGTATATAGTATTTTGTGTATTAATCAACAACTATATATATATTGTTATGAATACATTTTAATATGGTTACTCTCCACATGCATAACCTCCTTCCATTCATTTCCTTTGTATTAATGCAATATCCTTATAAATAGATGTATCTTGTATTTGGTCATGTACATCAATAAGAATCAATCTTCTTTCTCTTTATCATCTCTATATGTGTATAAACTTAGCTAATAGGTCGTTGTTTCACAACACATTATCGCACGACAACGCTCTCTCCACAAGCCTAGTTTCTATGGACACCACCTATAACACGCATACCTAAAACCAGATGGCCTAACAACCAATATCACTTATGGGAACTACATAGAAGTAGATGCCCTAGTTTTGCAAGAACCTCTATTCCGACCTAGTCGTATTCTTCAATTGAGGTAACAATATAACCCTCTTATGTAGCTTGCATGCACTCTAAATTTGTCATACATATTATTCTTTCTGGTCTTTGGATGCGACTTTATGTTTGATATTGATTTATATGGATCTTGTAATATGCAAAAGTTGTTTTGGTTTGTCAAGAATATTTTTTTTTTTCATTTTTCATCTTATCCTCATATAGTTATATATGAAAATCATTGATGTCAAATTGCATATTTGAGTCCATGGATTTTGTCTTTGAGTTTTCACAATCTGAAAATTAGTCTACGTACATAGTTGGATGGTTAACAATTCCTGAAAAATAATTCACACTTTTCAGGATTATTGCTTTTTGTTTATTAGATTAATGTTTTCTTTGTGTATTCATTGGTTTGTTTCTAATCGGAAATGCGCATGTTCGCATTTTTTTTCTTGTTATGTAAATATAATGTTTTCTGTGAAGAAACACTATTGTTAATCGATACAAACAAATCCTTAATAAAAAGGAGGATTAATTCTGACATGAAATTAAGAGTGAATACAAACAGTTTATGTGGTTTTGTAACTGACAAGTAATTAGTGGATGTTCACTCTAGCTCATAATTAATTTATGGTTATCATATGGTAAGTAATAATAAAATAATAATAATGTATACTTTTATTGTTGGTATTATTAGTTCATTGAAGAGTATGATCAGATTAATTTATTATCCAATTCTAATTCCATTTGATAAGTGTTAATTGCTATTGTTATAATATCAATTTGTTATTTGTCTATTTGTCGTTAAAACAAAAACTATCTGTTAGTGTGTTTTGTATGAATGTGAAGTTAACAACCACATGAAAATCAATTATATGTTATATATTTAACACATTAGGAACAAGTATTATCAAATTTTGATAAACTTAAGTCTTGTCAATTTGCATGTCGAGTGTGATATATGGAGTGTTAAAAATATAATGACTACTCATTACAAATATAAAACCATGTTTATTAGTATGCATGTTAAGAATAAAAATGATGGTTTACTTTATATGGTTTAACATCCCTATATCTCATGTATTTAGTCTCATAAAATCAAGAAATTATAAAATATTTAAATTTTTGATTGCAATGCAAGATGTTTTAGAATTTCAACGAATATATCAAAATATCATATATTATTATAAAGCTCAAGGGAACTTGATCGAGATATTTGAGTGATAAATATTTGTAGTATTATATAGTTGTGATTATACGTAAATGCGTGTAACTGATAAAAAAATCTTATACCATCAATTTTGTCAATATAGTATGATGCTATGTATAATTTAAAGAAAGTTCTTGGTAAGTGTTTTTCAAGAGAATTTGTTACATGAGAAAATTAGATTTATCGAACTTGGTTTTATGTAAAGGAAATTTCAAGATTGTATTACAATTAGAATGTGAAATGGATATGAATTTGATCGTTTTCAATTATGACAATTTCGTGTTTCGTTTTTTTTGGAACCATAAATGACGAAAGAGTTTAGTGAGTAACATACATATGTGACACACTTTAATTTCAATCCATACATGCTATGCTTGGTGGTTCATGTTTTCGAGACATTGTAATATGGAAACTTATTATAAATCGGCGTCTTGATTTTATTGAATGTGTTAGTTATCAAGAAATCTTATAAGTGTGCATGCTTAAAAGTCCCACTTATTTGAAAATTAATAATAATAAAGGTAAATGCATGACTCTCTAAAGCTCATTATTAAATTACTTGAATTTTTGTAAGAACTTGAAAAGATAAATGTGAATTACTCCATCACAATTACTATGTTATGTGATAAGAAGATTATTAATACAAGTTTAAAATAACAATTTTCATTGTCAAACCTTTAATATGCTCTTGAAGTAGCAAGATTGTTAAAGAATATACAACGTATGAAATGACCACCATGAAAGTTGTGTGGAGCTAATCCATTCCATAAAGTGAATGTGATAATAGAATGATCAGAGTAAAGGTCGTGATCATATATATAATTAAGGAAATTGTATTTATGTCACCACGAAAGTTGTGTGGTTAATAATCAATTCCTTGAGGTTACTATGACAATTGGTGTAAAGGTCATGATCATGGTAAATGAGGAAATTATAATGACCCTCGCGTTGATAACGAGATCAACCATGTTACTATTGACCACAAGAAGTGGTACGCTAAGAGAGTGATTATACAAGAATAAAACACAGGAAATGTGTTTTAACATGAATGTTTAAAATGATGATATATTATTCTCTCGTATTTTTTTGTGGTGTATTGAATAAACACGAGTTAAACTAAAGCATACATGATCATAATACATAAATTTATGGATCATGATTGTTTAATATATTGGCTTGACCGGTTTGACCATTCCGAGTCATTGATGATGTGAATTTATTGGAGAACTAGAAGATTCTTCATGGTAATTAAACATACAATGTTTGTTCTTAAGGGGAAGTTAATTGTTAACCAACTAAGTTGGGTTTAAATCTCTAATATACTATGAAAATGATAAAATGATATGTATATCCTGACATGATACCATTTAGTGTTTTTAAATCGATGCATCGTCTAAATGGTTATCAAATTCGCAACCTGAAGTTTGCGTGACTTGCGACTTAGCTAATAGCAAGCACACTATTCTAGAGGTGATCTTAATTCCCATATTACTAATGATTGTTGGAATAAGTGTTAAACAACATGTGATTATTATTTTTGTCGATGACGATGATCAAACGTCTATGATTGATTGTAAAACCAATAATCATGAGAGCAAGAGTTCATATTTGTATGTTGCAGCATATGTTTTTATGTAACGTATTATTAAATCACATATGGCCAATAAGTTATAATTCTTCATCCCCATTACAATTGGTTTTCAGTCAGGAACCAAATATTTCCCATTTATAGTTTTTAAAAGTGCCAAACACATTGCAATTGCTCCACCATAGTGCACAGATATGAGACATCAAGGAAGGTTGGGAATATATGTTGGATATGAAAAATTATTGATAATTACGTATTTAGAGTCATTAACGTGGGATTTGTTTACGACTCAATATTGATTTTTACCTAAACAAAATAATATTTCCAACATGAGGGGGAAAAAGAAGCAGTTGAAAAATTAAAAAGTTGTAATGAATTATCATTATGTTGATCCTCTAGTTAAAAAGTGTAAACAAGAAGTTAAAAAGATAATTCATTTACAAGAATTAGCGAATTAACTACTAGATGCATTCACTGACCTAAATAGAGTGACTAGTTAAGTCACATACAACAACTGCTATTGCTCCAATAAATGTTATTAAAAGGATAACCATACACTGGAATGAGTCTATGGCACGCCTGAAGCGTGTTAGACTATTCGGTTCAAGAATAAAAATCCTCAAAAAAATGAAGCAAGTAATGAAAATGGTCAAGTCGATGTATAATGAAAGATTCTCTTTAAGAGACGATAGACATGATGGTTCTAGAAGAGAACCTCAGGTACCTGAAAATAAAAGAGATCTTAACAAACTATATCATGTCTAGATATATATGGAATCGAAAAAAATCGACGTCGTTGATAATTTTATATAGCGCTTGAAATAATGAAAACGTTGAGGATCAAGAACTAAATTCTGCCGATAAATGAGATATTAAAATGATTGGCCAAAATGAACAGATGCAAATGATGCAGAACTGAATTCTCTCACGAATCTGCTAGTTTTTGGACAAGTGGTCCATACAACTAATTGTTGTAATATATATTAGATATAAAAGAGTCTTTTCTGCGAAAGTGTGATAAGAAAAATAAAAACGATGAGGAGATATATTCTCTAGTGGTGGATGCAACTCAATTAAATCTGGTAATACAAGAGAGAAATGATATGCATCTGATAAATATTATGATAATGAAAAATATCCTTGAAGTATTTAAATTTCCAAAATCATATATAATAAGTTCTCGAGAACGATATGATTGTATTATATAAATTTGGATCCGAGTACATATTATTCGTGTATACATTGATGAATGGAATATATGGAACTCATGGTGAGTTTCCTAACACGATTTATTGGTTAAAAGTAAGCATCTTAAGGATGTAATTCCTATGCATTAATAAGCATATGGTGATATTGAATAAACTATGTACAAGAATGGTACAATATGGAATGAAATTAAAATAATTCTTGATGACATCTTTAAATATGGCATAGAAAAGAATGTGCTAACCAGATGAAATTATGTGCCAAACTCTTGAAGAATAAATTTGTATACATGATTGGTTAACATGGAAGGAAATCCATGATGAATTGCAAAAACTTTTGAGTCGTATATTGTATACATGATTGGTTAACATAGAAGGAAGTTCACGATGTACGTGCATGAAGCATTTAAGCTAAAAGCTCAATAAATTTATTATATGAAATTAACAAGTTCTATACGTGAACTATAAAAGCCGAGTCAGAAATGATATAATCAATCAGTGATTATCTCTTGGAAAAGAGATATGAATATGATATATTTGATCAATGTATGGAATATTTTAATATTAAATCAATAGTATCATGTTGTATCTTATAAAGAGATGGTATGCATATAGAGCCTTTCTATAATGATATTTTTATCAATCAAACTTCATATATAAAATGTTGGAGCATGAATGAAGTTCATCTCATATAAAATAAATACTCTAATTCTAAATCCAACCTCTTGGTTAAGAAGTACTATAATTTATTGCAATTGGTGCAATATTTCTTGCTAGTTATACCAACTAGATATATTATTTATTTATATTTATAACTTGTTTCAAGTGAAGATGCTTCAAGATGAGCTAAACATAAATATTTTGATACATTCAAGGTATGAAAGATATGAGTTTTTTTTTACTAACCCGTAAAAAAAGGTTTGGTTAGTTATGTTGATGCAGGGAATGTAATATAGCAAAGTCATAGATGTTGTGGCACTTATTTACAAGATGATGTACTATTAGTCATACACGAACATAGTACGTAATTCCTCCAAATAATGAAGTGTACGCTACAAGATCATGCGGCATACACGAAGATAGTACGTAATTCCTCCAAATAATGAAGTGTACGCTACAAGATCATGCAACGGATTCTTAACTATAAAAGTCTCAAACAAACTTTCCAAGAAGATCGAAACCCATAACTTACGGATGTATAAATGAGGGGGAGTATTATACGCGTTGCACTCTTTTTCCTATAGCTATGGTTTTGTCCCGATGGGTTTTCCTGGCAAGGTTTTTAATGAGGCAACATCATCAAGCATATTTCATCATGTGTATAGTCAAGGGGGAGTGTTATGAATACATTTTAATATGGTGACTCTCCACATGCATAACCTCCTTCCATTCATTTCCTTTGTGTTAAATGTATTGCTAGTTGTTTTAATTAGGGTTTTAGCCCATGTAGTTTGCTAAAGCCCATGGGCCCTTTATGGGTTGTAGTTAGGGTTTTACTTGTGTATATATAGATGGTTCCCCCTTTGTATTATACACACCTTCAAGTAATAAACATTACTTCACTACAACCATCTTATTCTTTACATGGTATCAGAGCTATGGCTCTCGATCCAAACCCTAGACGCCATCTGATCCGAACCATAGTCTGACCAGCCCGCTACCAGATCTGAAACGAGCTTTAACCTCGTTATACCTACTGTTTTGTCACGAAATCTTTTTTCGAGACACCTCCTACCATCACTGCCGCCCACCATCGTAACCAGCAACCTCCGAAACATCATCCGTCAAAAAATCGCCGCCAGCCGTCGCCTGACGCGCCGCCCAGTCGCCGTCACTGTCTCCCACGCGTCGGCGCGTGTGGGAACGTGACTGGGTTTCCGGTCACCGGATTTTTTCCAGATCTGTTGTTTTTTACTTCCGAAGCTTCCTGTGTTGTTAGTTTTCTGATATAACAACCTTTTCTTTTTCCGTCTGTCTCGGTTATTGTGTTCGAGTTTGTTCAAGCACCTAAGCCACCAGATCTGAAACAAACCCCAGCACCGGTTTCCGGATTTGTTTCAAACCCGTACAGCCAGCCACTGTCGGAGTACTGTCACTGTTCACGCCGGATTTACTGTTCACGACGAGTTACTGTTCACTGCCGGAAAAGTTATTGTTCGCTGCCGGAAGTTATTGTTCACTGCCGGAATCTACCATGAGAAACGAAAAACACACGTATACATTTACTAAGGAGGAGTATGATCTGATTCAACGGTTTCTTGCCTCCCAGTTGAATCCTCCTCAAACCAACTCAGCACATCCGGGTAAGTTTTCTAGTCTCGACTCATCGTGGGTAATCGATTATGGAGCCACACATCACATGACTGGGAATCGGGGTATTTTTTCTAGTCTTCAAAATGTTTCCCATGCACCGGTACGTCTTGCCGATGGATCTTCATGTCCCGTTCTCGGCATAGGATCCATCAGCAACTCGGAAAACCTAAAACTGTCTTCTATCCTATTTGTTCCTAAATTTCCTACCAGTCTTTGTTCAGTGAGTCAGATTACCAAACAAAACAACTGTTCTGTGACCTTTTACCCAACTCACTGCGTTTTTCATGAACTAGGAACAAACCGGGTAATTGGTACTGGTTTTGAATCAGGAGGTCTCTATCGTATATCCCCGTTTTCTCATCCTGTAGCAAACTTATGTGATTCCGCTGTCAGGGAGGCTCACTGTCGGTTAGGTCATCACTCTACAGCGGTTCTAAGGCAACTGCGACCAGATTTACCACTTTCCTCTTTTAATTTTCATTGTGAGTCGTGTCAACTTGGTAAACATACCAGGCGTCCCTATCCCCCTAGGGTGCCTAATCGAGTCAGTTCTTGTTTTGAACTGTTGCATTCTGACGTATGGGGTCCTTGCCCTATCAAATCTACGTTGGGTTTTGAATATTTTATTACCTTTATTGATGACTATTCTCGCACTACTTGGGTTTATTTGATGAAATCTCGTAGTGAGGTATTTTCCATATTTCGAGAATTTAATGCTTATGTTCAAAACCAATTTAACACCAGCATTAAAATTTTACGATCTGATAATGCTAAAGAATACTTTTCCACTTACTTTTCTTCATACTTAAAAACCAACGGCATTATTCATGAGTCATCGTGTGCGTATACATCTCAATAAAATGGTGTGTCCGAATGCAAAAATCGTCACATATTGGATGTTGCTCGCACAATCATGATCCAGTCATGTGTTCCTCATCGTTTTTGGGGAGATGCCGTTCTCACTGCCACATATCTGATTAACCGCATGCCCACACCCGTTCTTCATGGTAAAACACCATTTTCTGTACTATTTCCCAACGATGATCCATTTCCTCTCGCACCTAAAGTTTTTGGTTGCGTCGCCTATGTTCATGACCATCGTCCGAAAACCATCAAACTTGATCCCCGAGCCATTCGTTGTGTCTTCCTTGGTTACTCACGGGTTCAAAAAGGGTATCGGTGCTATAGCCCATCACTTCACCGATACTTTACTAGTGATTATGTCACCTTTCATGAGTATCCTTACTTTCCCGAGTGTTCCACTCCTGTTTCTGACCCGTTTCCTGACCTCGATATACCCACATCTCCCTTCCTCCCAACCATTCCTGTGTCGATTCCCTCTACAGATCCTATATCTGCTAATTCTGACCCACCGACTGAACCTCCGCCACTACTTTTCACATATGCTAGGCGAGGTAAGGGTCAAATATCAGAGACACTTGATTCACATCCAGACCGCAACCCTGAGATCTCCTCAGATCTTCCGTCTGCATCCGAACAATCTACACCTCTCACTGATACATCCTTACCCGATCCAGACACTACCCCTGATACACCCGTTTATGATCCTCCTGGTGCACCACTACCCGATATACCTATTTCTTTTCGCAAAGAACCCCAGAAATGCACTCGTGACCCGATTCAGGACTATGTTGCCTACACCCACCTATCTTCTGAATCTCATGCGTACACCACTACCCTTGATTCCTACCCGATTCCCAAAAATGTGACGAGCGCATTCGCTCACATAGGATGGCGACATGCTATGGAAGATGAAATTGGGGCTCTAAAGTCCAATCATACATGGGATCTTGAAACACTTCCTAAAGGGAAGCGTATTGTTGGTTGTCGTTGGGTGCTTACAATTAAACTACACCCGGGCGGCTCCTTACACCGCTTAAAGGCTCGGTTGGTCGCAAAAGGGTATTCTCAGGCATATGGCGTTGATTATGATGAGACATTCTCGCCAGTTGCTAAGATGCCATCTGTCCGTATTTGTATCGCTCTTGCTGCCATTAATCATTGGCCGCTCCACCAGCTTGATGTCAAGAACGCCTTTCTTAATGGTGTTCTTGAGGAGGAGGTATATATGGAGCAGCCACCAGGGTTCGTTGTTGAGGAGGAGGCCTCGAAAGTTTGCAGACTACGTCGTTATCTATATGGTCTTAAACAGTCTCCCAGGGCATGGTTTGGTCGATTCTCTAGTGTTATGGGACAGTTTGGGATGACTCGGAGTGCCTACGATCACTCTGTCTTCTTTAGACACCAGAAAGGAAAGAGGATTATCGTAGTTGTTTATGTGGATGACATTATAATCACAGGTGATGACGAGGTCGGGATCACCGAACTCAAGCAGTTTCTTCAGTCTCAGTTTCAGGTCAGCGACTTAGGTCGATTGAGGTATTTTCTTGGCATAGAAGTATCTCGCTCTCCACAAGGAATACTTCTCTCTCAACGAAAGTATGTCCTTGATATGTTGACCGAATGTGGCTTACTAGGTTGTAAACCTGTTGATACCCCAATGCTTCCTACAAAGAAACTCCTCCCAAAGGAAGGAGATCCAATGAAAGATCCTGAGCGATACAGACGATTGGTTGGTAAACTTAATTATTTAACCGTCACATGACCGAATATCTCCTTTACTGTCAGTGTTCTGAGCCAATTTATGGCTGCACCATACACCGGTCACTGGGATGCTGCCCTTCGTGTCTTAAGATATCTTAAGACCTCACCTGGTTTGGGTATATTATACTCTGGTCAGGGTCATTGTCGTGTGGGTGCCTTCACTGAAGAAGGAGATGGTCGGATATCAGGGTTCTCAGATGCAGATTGGGCAGGTTGTCCGATTTCTCAACGATCTACCACCGGATATTGTGTGTTTGTTGGAGGAAATCTTGTATCATGGAAGAGTAAGAAGCAACACACGGTTTCCCGGTCGAGTGCCGAATCGGAGTATAGAGCCATGGCAGATGTAACATCAGAGATGACATGGGTACGTCGTCTTCTCATAGAACTCGGGGTTGTTTCTAATGACTTGATGAGGTTATACTGTGATAATCAATCAGCCATTCACATAGCTAAGAATCAAGTATTTCATGAAAGGACAAAACATATTGAGGTCGACTGCCACCTTATCAGAGATCGAGTAGTAGGCACACAAACTGATCCTCCATCCATTCAATCGGTTCATGTGAAGACAAACTTTCAGCTTGCAGACATTCTAACTAAACCGCTCCGGAAAGCTCAGATAGATTTCATTTGTAACAAGTTGGGCATGATTAACATCTATGATCCAACTTGAGGAGGAGTGTTAAATGTATTGCTAGTTGTTTTAATTAGGGTTTTAGCCCATGTAGTTTGCTAAAGCCCATGGGCCCTTTATGGGTTGTAGTTAGGGTTTTACTTGTGTATATATAGGTGGTTCCCCCTTTGTATTATACACACCTTCAAGTAATGAACATTACTTCACTACAACCATCTTATTCTTTACACTTTGTATTAATGCAATATCCTTATAAATAGATGTATCTTGTATTTGGTCATGTACATCAATAAGAATCAATCTTCTTTCTCTTTATCATCTCTATATGTGTATAAACTTAGCTAATAGGTCGTTGTTTCACAACATATATGACTTTTATCGTGAGAAATAAACAAATAACTAGAGTAATTGTCATTTTCAGTGTGATGTAAGTTTGTCCACGAAGTTTCTCCTCAACTCTAATTAAACTTATTATTACCATACAAAGTTTCTCCTCACTTTTAAAATATGTTTCGACAACTTTAATCCGTGCAAGTTATAAAATGTCACGGTTTCTCCTTCCTATTTTATCCGTCACAACATTCTTTGTGTCTACGTCTTGACATGAATTTTTTTCTAAATCGTATGAAAACATGATTAAACAAACCGATTAACTTGTGAGAGTGAAATGTCATCATGCAGAGGACACCCAAACAAAAACAATGAAGACCATAAAGATTTAAAACCAGAAGAAAATACATAATTGATTATAGCTAAACTCACAATTCCTACAAATATTTTCACAAAACAATAACTCACTTTTAATAAATAAATAAAAAAAGTAGAAATTCCAGAATAATTAGAATACAAACAATATGGAGAATGTGCAAATTGATAGTTTTCACTTTTCGATACCCTGTTGCAGATACTGTATGAGATCATAACCAGCAGTTGACCACTTGTCATACGCATCTGCACACGTGCGGATCATGAAGTTTGCTGCTTGTCTCTCACTCATCTCAGGGTTGAATCTCTTTCTTAGATTACCAATCGGGTCTCCTCTGCTAAAACACGGTAATCCACTTTCTACCATCATTAATACCGTGTTTATGATCCCGTCCATATAGCGACGAGCAGCAAGGTACCCCTTCACACACAAGCTGAGAATATACATCCAAAGATCAGGAACCAGGCAACAAGGTATTGGGGTTTGTGTTCTTTTAAACGAGCCATATTGAGAACATTTAGAGTAAAACTGTTGAAAGTTGCATGTAGTAACAGTAGGGGCGTAATGAATAAAAATGTTTGTGGGTCAATCTAACCTTACCCCGCCCGTTTTGAGTTTGACCCAACAGGTTACTCACCTATGGGTGATGTTGAAAATAAAATTATGAATGAAAAGATTTACTTAGTTTACAGATGATGATGTTTAAAATAAGATTATAAACGCGTTATCTTTACCTTACGAATAAAAACCAAGTTTCACTTTTCATTGCACCAGATGGATCAAGCAACTGAGTCATCTCATGACTTAGCTTAAAGTGCGCACTTTCAAACCGCATGTTTCCACCAGGTGATGTCTCTAAGATGAAACCAAAATCAATATGAACGAGCCGTCCAGCACTGCATTCACAAGTGCTAATGTTAATATTTTGTATACTTATAGCTGTATTTTATAATTTGGAACTTACTTATCAAATAAAAGATTTCCATTATGTCTATCCTTTGGCTGAAGCAACAAGCTGGCAACAGCATAACCAGCACTGCTGATGATGAAATTATGGCCAGCAGCTTCAAAACTTGGAGACCCAACTGCACCGAAGTCTTGTTGAAATATTTCATATAAACCGCCATCAGTCGTTTCACCCATCTGGCTTCTACTGCGTGTATTTGGAACAACCTGTACAAGCAAAAATAAATTGGTTTTTTTAACAGAAATGTACAACAGAACATAAATTGTAAACTTGAAGTAAATATCATATGACAAAAAGTACCTCAATAATTCCTCTTTCTGGGTCAGTTGGAAGTACTCCATAAGGATACAAATATAGATCTAACCAACCGCTTGGAATATATCCTTCAGAAGTGAGATAACTTGTAGAGCAAGTACATCCTGTCTGCAGTCGTCTCCAACCTGCATCAAGGAAGTTTACATATTAGATAAAAATAAAAAAATGCAAGTCATAAAAAAAGAAACTGAGCCATGTAATATGTGATGAGTATCCGGCAAAGGTCATAGCATACAGATTTTGAAATCGTTATCCCTGGTGTAAACGAGCCAAGCCACTCGAGATCAGCTCACAAAAATGCTCAAATGAAGCCAAGATTATATGGGAGTCTAAAATTAAATTTGTTCAATTAATGAGCTCGGGCGCTAGCTTCACTTATCGATCTAAAGCCAACTCGCGAGCTTAAACGAGCCTATTATTTGTACAACTTTCATTTAACACATCAAATATACATATTTTAAAATAACTTATACTGTAAGCAAAACTATGCTAAATATAATTAAATAATACATATTGTGTTATAAATAATGATTATAATTGAAATATAATATAAAAAATAATTATAAATGTATATAAATAGGTTATTATGATAAACAAGCAGAGCCCTAGACGAGCTCGAGCTTGAAAAACTATTCACGAGCCGAGTTAAAGCTTTGAACGAGCTCGGGCTCGACTCAGCTCGGCTTGTTTACACTCCTAAAGAATATCCTATAGAGCAAGAATGACGGTGTTCACCTTAAAAATACAAGCTTGTGGCTTTATATCATTGGGATCTCCGTCTCGTTCAGCCACGTCAAACGTGATCATAATTGGCACTTTTGCAGCTGATTGTAAAGGAATTCCACTGTTAACCTGAATACCCTTAACAAGCTTGTTGGGAGCCGTAGGTAGATAAAGGTCGTCACCATCCACCTGAATTTTTTCCAGCTCTCTGCTCATAAAACAATATAACGGATTATTAGCTTGCTTAAAATGAGAGCATAAAATGTGACAATAAAAGCAAAAGAAAGATACCTTTTTATACCAGCTCTTCTTTCTTCTTTTGGAAGTGGATAAAGAACACCTGAAATAGATGTGACCTTTTCAAAAAAATCAAATTCTCGGCGAAACGTGTCACGTGCCTTGGGATTGAAGCCATCTATGATGTGATCTCTAACAACTGGCAGAAGAGCCAAAAATGCTGACGTCTGAAAAATGATTATTAGTTAATATGAAAGGTATTCTTGCCTTCTGTACACGTCACAGAATATTAGTGGTGAAACTAAAGTCTGTACCTTTGCTGACATGGCTTCTTTCCCTTGCTCAGGTGCGCAGGTCTCACCCTGTCATAAATAAACACTCCAGTTACTACATGAAAGTTGAAACACATTCAAATGATAATTGATTTGCTAATTAAAAGCAAACTGTACTGACTTGTAAATGCCAAATAAGAATATGAGAAAACACATCACTCCTTTGAGCAGCTCTAATTAAGTATCCTTCAACCAATTTCTGCGGAGTCGCCTCAAATTTAGTTAATAAAACCAGCTTCTCGAAGATAAAAGCACTGAAACTATATAACATACCTCATCATCATATCTTAAAGCTTGAATAAGCTGGGGCATGAAAAAGGTGACTCTGGATGGAGGATATGACTCCAATACCCTCAGAATATAAGCCATAACACGAGGATGACCTTTGTATGCTGGAGTGAAGTACTCTAATGCCTGTGTGATTGAACAAGCAGCCCAATGTGTCAATTGCTGCAAAAGTGGAGAATCTTCATCCACTGCCTTCGGTGTCACAAAATACGGCAAAGCCTCGGGTATCATGCGGATCTCCAGTATATGGGACTGCAAATGCAAATGTAAGGAACGAGTCTTAAAACAGTTTTCATGTCAAAGTAACCCTCAACTGAAATATTTAAAGAATGGAACATTTCACTCATTAGTAACCAAGCTTCCCAAGTGTTCTACTAAAGTGGCTCAATGTTTACATTTTTAAAATTAAGTGAGGCAAATGAAAGATATATGAATATTGAATTCTTGATTAGTAATACGAGATTATTATTTTCCAATTAAATTGAAGTAGGAGGTAATAGTCATCATCATCATCATCATCAACATCGTACTCGGTATATCCCACCAATAGCAAAGCTATGGTAGGGTCTGAGGAGGGTAAGATGTAGACAGCCTTACCTCTACCCCATGGGGATAGAGAGGCTGCTTCCGGTCAAACCCCTGGCTGGGATCATTAGTGAAGCAGGAGGTAATAGTGAAGACTACAAATTCAGTAAATAATAACCAAGTTTCATAATTGTTAATTTGTCAACTTAAGTCAAATTGAAGAAAGGAAATATCACTAAATAGCAACCAAGATTCGTATATATTACCTTATTTTTAAAATATTTTAACATTTCTAAAAAAATTGAATATGATTGAAACGCCTAATAAAAGTTGCGTGACTAGTAACAAAAACTGAGTCATTTTAGTGAGACATTTGGGGAACTTGGTTACTATCGTGTAAAATTACCCCATTAAAACTATACATTTATTTTCTAATTACAGAAAATTAAAAATGGATATAGCTACCTGAACCAACTGAGTGAGTTCCGCCTTTAGTAAAGAATTTGTAGGAAATCTAGCACCCAATGAAAAAGCAATTCTGGGATCAATAGCAAATGCAGTTCTTGCATATTCAATCCATTTCTCTGAATTATTCTTGGGTCTAAAAGCCGTGTTTTCTCTGAGGATTAATTAGTAAATTGTCGTAAGTCTGGGATCATTAGTTCCATAAAATGGAAAAAATTCACACGACAAAAATAATGATTTGAAAATTTACTTTGAGCCAATAGGTTGTGCCCAAACATCAAGTCTTTCAGCTTCATGTTGGCATAACATTAGAAGTAGTTGCCTCCTTTTCTCTCTGCCAACAGCATTATTCTCCAGTGATCCCCAAACAGGGTGATATGAATCCTTCTGAAGTTGACAATTATAATATGCGTGGTCAGAAGAATAACCAACAGAAGATTCTGGAAAGTAAAGAAAGATAGTTTTACCGTATTAAGCAAAGAATTCCCGTTTTCCTGACCATTTACTTTTAAATTATTTTGAGAAACTTCCATTCGCTGATTTAACAGAAATTGAACAAAAGCATGAACAGATTGGGCTTCACTTAGTGCAAAATTCCCGTTATTTGTCTCATACCACTCGGGTTGATGACAAAACCAGCCTAATGAGGCCCTGCAGTGAGTAGATAAAGAATTTGAAAATTTTGAAAGCAGGATATAATAAGTGACCAAAAGATAACAAACACAACAAAACTAGAAATAGCAACAAAAGGCACAAAGAAGACAAAGTATAAAATCAAAATTTAGTATAATGGAACTTAAAAAACAGAGTAGACAGTAATACCTGTAAATCCTGTCTTCTAAAAGGTGAAGCCCTAACTTAAACTTGTGCAGGTTCCCTTGATACTGACATGAACATAACTTAAGTCCAAGCAGCATGACTGTTAAAAATGTACCAGTGGCTGCTGGATGGCGTGAAAATCTCCAAGGGAATTTTGTAGTCCCTTGCAACATCCTGCCAAGAAGCAACAGCTGTTCCACACTATTGTGTCTAACTACCTCAAACCGATCAATAAAAAACCCAAGCCATAGCCTATGTGCTAGAATCTCTTGAACCGGATCCTTCTCGGGTGCTGCTTCTGGCTCACCGGGTGCAAGCTGAGGCCTTAACTTTGCAGCTGGCCCAAAAAAACCTCACTTCAGATGCAAACAGCCCACGTTTGGTATCAATGGTCCATAACCATGCATCAACAAGCTCTGCAAGCACCACAGAACCCAACTGAGGTGCAGCAGAAACTAACCATGTCCAGATGAACACACCAGTCTCCATTGCATCAGGTGTAGATATATAAGCTGGACACCAACATAGGAGTCTCAGAAGCTGTGAAAAACTCTCTGCAGTCGGTTTTTTATCTGAAGCCTGAATAATATCATCAATAACTAGTTATAAAAAAAACATAAGTAAACAGATTATGTCGGGTAATGGGTTTAAATGAGTCTTTTTAGTACAAACAAAGGTTGGGTTGCCCTACTTGTGCAACAAATCGAAAAAACAGAAAACCCAAATCAAAATAACCAAACCCAAACAAAAACCGACAGTTTGGTTTTTGGTTTTCGTAAAAACCTAACTTGCGGTTCAGCTCGGTTTTGCGTTTGATTAAAACCGTAAAAACCAAAGTGAACCGAATTTATGGATTTTCATTTTTTATTTTGAATTATAAGTAATTTACAGGAATTTAAAAAATAACATAACCCAAATATTTAACCCAAATGTATAATTATTTAATTGTTAATTAAAAAAAATATTTAGACCCAAAGCCCAAATACATTATTTTGGGCTATATTTTTCCCACCAAAAAGTTTCATGCCCAATGGTAAATCCGAAACTGAACCCAAACCGAACGGTTTTCAAAACTTAAAAACCAAAATTCCACTTGGTACGGTTTCCAAAACTGACCCATGCATTGGATTATAAATTGATTAATGAATAGTTATTGTGTTAAATATGACTACAAAAACAATGTTGCTCCATCAATAATATTATTTTTTAATATAAAACTTTTTATGAAGCTATAAGCTTTATAAACCATGGCCCGAATTGGCATGATCTTATTTTTAAGCTTACCAGATTTGAAAGGAGTAGTGCAGTAGCCTGAGAACAAGTCTCATGAAATGATGACCTGTCAATACTCCCACCTTTCTCTGCAGTGGACACAAACTTTTGAAGAAGGCGAACAAACTTATTAAGTAATATCTCACTAAATGATTGCTTTTTGGGTGGAGTTGGTTGAGAAAAAGACCCGGTTATAAGCCTTGAAAGACCACCACTGGGTCCCCGTGCTGACGTGGCAATATCAGAATCATCATCTGCACTCTCCATATTCTCATATAACCTTGTCATCCCAGCAATTTCACCTCCATGATTACACTTAACCGTAGCACTCACAATAGCAGTACTCAGAACTTCAATGTTAAAAGCTTCCAATAATTTCAGGTTTCCACCAGATGCAGCGGCTGCAGATGCCATAACTGCCGGGATATTGGCGGTTTTTGTTCCAGTCCAACAATCGATTTTACCCGTGCCTATTCTTATCTCAGATAAAAGAGAAACCACATCTGTTGTAGGCTGTGCTTTTTGCCATGTGTTTGCTTTACAAAGTTGCTCCTGAAAGTCAGCAACATAAGTCAACCCGAAAAAAAAGTCAAGTCATGCCCATTACAATTCTAAACTATTAATGCTAGTAAACTACAAACCTGAAGAAGACCTTGGCTTGTGCATGGAGCATGTGATAGTGAAATTATAATCCATTCACGAACAACTTTTTGATACAAAGAACGAACAGATGATATAAAAGCGGGATCATTGACAAGACCTGAAGGCGGGTTATTATTGACTGAAAAGAGTAGGCAATCAAGACAAGATGATTTCCATAATATCTGCAAGAAAAAATATGGAAGTTAGAAGGACGAGTAGTGTAAAAAAAAAGATGATGATAACAAATGTAGCTTACCTGTGGGAATCTTTCTCTCAACTGAGACAATAAATTAATTGATAAATCCCGAATATGTTCTTCCCTCATGGATAAACTCTTTATGAGAAAACAAGCATGGACGGATAGAGTTGACTCTCTGACCTCTGCAGCATCTCCCGTCTCACAAATTTGAGCCTCCTGTGTCCATTAAAGATCTGATTAATTGATAAAACAAATAAAATATATGTAAATTATAAAATCTTTTGTCACAGCAACAATCCCATGGGTGAATATTATTCCAATGAGGATAGCACAGTTGCTTAGGCTTGTAAAGAAACCAAACACAAACAAATAAAGCATGTTCGTGTTTGTTCGTTAAGAAAATGAATGTGTTCGTGTTCGTTATGTTTGTTTGTGAACAGTATAAACAAACAGTTCACAATCGTAAACTCACGAACATTACTGACCATAAATGAATACACATAACTGAGCTAAAACCAACTAAAACTAAATGTGAACAGCAATGTGTTAGCCTGAAAAGTTATTAGAACTAAACTAAATTGTAATGGGTCTAAAAATTAGATGAATATATTAACAAATGCAAACAAACGTAGAGTGATGAACATTTATGGACGCAAACGAAGTAAGCGAATGTTCACGAACATAAATGAACGAACAAGACATGTGTCCATGTTTGTTTGTTCAACACTTCAACTAAATGAACACAAACTTCACACCTTGGTTCGTTTACAGCCCTAGTGGCTTACAAGAAGCAAATGAAAAAATTACCAGCCATGATATTGATGTCTCGAAAGCACGATGAACAATGGCTATCAAGCATTGTGAGACAGCTGGCATGAGATTTGGGCTTTTGAGATATTCAAAAACACAGCTGAAGGCACTTCTAGAAGCAGTTGAACTGGGACCACTATTAAGAATGCCACCGTTGCTGCTGAATCGTATGATTTCCAAAAATGCGACTGCAAGAAGATAAGTTGCCTTCACCCCTAATAATTACCAACAAAAGAATCAGATGACTTTCAAGACAACAAGCATATAATATAATATAGATTTTTATACCTGAAATTGTGTTCATTGTTCCAACTTCAACACGCCCTCCTAATGCAGCAGAAAGAGCGGTTCTTTGACTTATAGCAGCTTTCTCATTTCCACTTCCTCTACGACTTCCTGGGTTATGAAGTGCATTAAGTTCTAATTCATCTTCTAGCCATTTTACAGAGCTAACCACCTGGAAAGTTTTTTAAAAAAATCAACAAAAATCATGTTTTTACCCTTAGTATTAAACAAAAATTATAGATGATCAAATTAGTAAATTTCAGTTAATCAGACATACAAGAGATGGAGTTCCTTGAGATATGCGTTGAACAGCAATAGACCAATTAGGATTCCACATGTAGGGCCCACCCACAGCTTGAAGGGCAACCGTATTTGTGTTCCCTCCATTGTTTAATGTTGTGGAGTTTGGCTTCACTGAGGTTGGTGATTTCAGCAGAGGTGGGGCCAAGCCAAACAGAGCAATGTAGAACCATAGGTTACGAAATAATTTCAGGAGTGATGGTTCAATATCCACTGTTGGATCAAAATCAGAACATATTTCAGCCACAGCAGGAAGTAGAGGTCCAAGAAAATCAGCTCCACTGCTGCATACCAAAAACAACGAATTAGGTAATTGCATACAACAATAAAATGAATTATGATCAAATACAAATTTTCAGATAATTTTATTATGTAATCCAACTCTTCCTGGTCACTAGCACTGCCTGACGGCTTACTGTTATGTTTATCATTTGATGTTTCTATAGTAACTTAGCATTTCAAAGAATTTAGTTAATTAACGATATAGATTAAAATACAAGTGTTTTGCAATTTTAAAAAAGCATGACAAATAAGAACATTTACCTTCCGCTTTTCGACTCAGCAGCCAAACCCACATCTGAACATAAAGATAGAAGACGATGACGGAAGTCGACTCTAAGTTTTCCATTTGTAAGACCTCTAGCTATGGATTCAAATCCTGCAGGAAGAGTCTTGAGTGTAATTGAACTAGTGAGAATCTATGGTAAACTTATATTTAAAAAATTCATAATCATGATCAATGTTAAACAAACAGTTTCAAAACTAACTTATCTAATATAGAAGTGAGAAAATTTATATTATGCATACCTCAACACGTTCTGTATTGGCCTCAGGTGGCAGGGTTTTGCTTTCTGCAGACCCAATGCTAGAAAGTTTGCTTAAATAGCTTCTTATCATAAGCACAACAGCTTCACGATAAGACTTCTCAAAACCTAAACTCGCGATGCAAGAAACAGCATCAAGAAGCTGCAGTGTCTCAACAAAAAGAGTTTGAGAATGCCTTGAAATATAAACAAAAAGAGTTTGAGAATGTTTGGCCGTGTCCGTTTAGAGGCTTCCACTGTTGCCCGGATGGATTACCGGGGTCCAAGGGGGTTCGATTGGCCGCACATATTAAGCGGCTTCATTTGTCATCGGATGACAAGAAAGAGACCTTACAGGAGGCGATCTCGACAAATTTGGATTTGTTTATTTCGGTTGGTGAGGCTTTAAAGGTCTCGCGTAGGTGGATGTGTGGAGCGTGTATGGAGTCACATGCTCTCCGTCGGGGGTGCCATCATGATGACGGGTCGGTCTGGTACAAGTGTGTCACGGGAGATGTGGAGGAATATATAGTGGGGATTGCGAAGCCACATGTTGGGAGGGAAGTTGTCGCGGTGGGAAGGGTGGAGGTGGATGTAGCTCTCCTTGAGCGTGTCTTCACTCTTCCTATTACGACTGTTAAAAACATTCCTCATAGTTGTCGTATGGCTTTTTCCCAAGCCTTAGTGGGTGCTCTGGGTAAGGTGGCGGCTATGCCAGAGTCTGTTTAGGCGTGGGTGAAACTGTTGTTGTTACCACGTTGCACCTTACGAGTTTTCAGACCTTCTAATCGTCAGCAACGCAGGTCTGGCAATAGAAAGTCTGAGCAATGCCGAATTATTCAACGGTCGCTATCCGCTTGGGGTGACCGTGACGGTTTCTTTGAGCTCCTTATATCGCTTTTTAACCAACCCCTAGGAGATGCCCCGGGTGGTGATGCGTTTGTACCCGAGTCTGACAACGCCGGGTTGGGCGCCAATGTTAAACAATGTTTGCGAAAAGTTGCGGACGGGCATTTCACTGCTGCGGTCAAGGTATTATGCTCTTCAGGGGTTGCACCTTTCGGTAAGGATACTTTGAACGCTTTGTTGTCTAAGCATCCCATCATGGCACCTCCGATTATGCCTGCTTCCTTGCTTTCTGAGTCTCCCCTTGTCGTGGACGTTGATAGTGTGCTTGGGTGCATTAAGTCTTTCCCTAAAGGGACTTCGTGTGGGCGGGACGGTTTGCGAGCCCAACACATTTTAGATGCGTTGTGCGGAGAGGGGTCTCCGATTGCGGATGGTTTGCTCAAGGCTATCTCTGCGGTGGTTAATTTATTTTTGGGGGGAAGGTGTCCTAAGGTGTTGGCAGAGTTTGTTGCGTCTGCCCCACTTACGCCGTTGCTTAAACCGGACAATGGGATTAGACCTATTGCCGTTGGGGCCATTTGGAGGCGGTTGGTCTCTAAGGTGGCTATGAGGGGTGTCGGGAAGGAGATGGTTAAATACCTCGGTGACTTTCAATTTGGGGTGGGAGTCCCCAGTGGGGCAGAGGCCGTGCTTCATAGCGCGAACAGGTTTCTAAATCAGTTTCATTCGGATGGGTCATTGGCTATGCTTACTGTTGATTTCTCTAATGCCTTCAACTTAGTAGATAGGACGACCCTTCTACATGAGGTTCGGAGTCGATGTCCTTCCATTTCTCTTTGGGTGGATTTTTTATATGGGCAGTCGGCTAGGTTATATGTGGGTGATACTTTCATTAAATCCACCACTGGGGTTCAACAGGGGGACCCTCTTGGGCCTCTCCTTTTTGCCTTAGCTTTGCACCCACTTGTTCACCAAATCAGAGATCGGTGCAAGCTTCTCTTTCATGCTTGGTACTTGGATGATGGCACGATTATCGGGGATACTAGAGAGGTAGCCAACGCATTAGATATTATCAGGTCTGAGGGGCCTCGTTTGGGTCTTGAATTAAACGTTAAGAAAACAGAGTTATTTTGGCCAACATGCAATGGGGTGAAGGCACAGGAGGGGTTGTTCCCTTGCGGGATTGGAAGGCCGGTGCTTGGCGTGAAACTCCTTGGTTGTGCTGTAAGCCAGGATGCGGGGTTTATCAGCAATTTGGCTATGAAAAGGGCATCTAGCGCTGTGGAACTGATGAGCTGTCTCCCAAGACTTCGGGATCCTCAATGCGAGCTTCTTTTGCTTCGCTCATGTATGGGAGTCGCCAAGCTTTTGTTCGGTTTGAGAACATGCCAACCTATGTATGTGGGGGAAGCTGTTTCTATATTTGACAATGGTCTTCGAAGGGCGATTGAAGACATCGTGGTTTGTGGAGGTCCGTTCTTTGGGGATCTCCAATGGAGGTTGGCGTCACTTCTGATCCGTTATGGGGGGTTGGGTCTCTGTTCGGCCGAGGATGTATCTACATATGCTTTTGTGGCTTCGAGAGCACAGTCGTGGTGTTTGCAAGACCATATTCTTCGGGGTTGTGATATTCATAGGTTGGACTCTGATTATGGGTGTGCGATGGATCGTTTACGTACTTCACTTCCAGATTTTGATCTTAGCGGGTTCTCTAATAAGGACACCGCCCCCCCTAAAGCCCAACATGTTGTGGCGAGCGCCTTATTTAGTGGAATCGTCAAGAGTTTAGAAGTGAAGTTTGATCTATCCCCTCGCCAAAAGGCGGTGTTTGAATGCCTTCGGGCTCCTCGGGCTCAGAATTTTCTAACGGCTATCCCCATTGAAGGATTAGGCCAACGTATGTCGGGTTTGGAGTATCGGGCTATCCTTAAGTACCGGTTAATGATCCCTATGTTCCCGACGGATGAACCTTGCCCAATTTGTCGCAAGGTCTGTTAACTTAAGCAATTCTTCAAATACAGACAAATTGGGTAGTGACCATTCTTCAACCTTGCCCATATGAGTAGTGACCATGCGGTGCATTACAAAGAATTGCCTGGCTTTAAATACAGACATGATCTGGTTAGGGATGTTCTGTGTGATGTTCTTAAACGGGCAGGGATTTCTGCTAAAAAGGAGGCCCCTGTTAACTTTCTCACGGATCCTATTGAAGGGAGGTCTACTTTACGACCAGCTGATATTCTTGTGTTCGGGTGGGCAGGGGGGAAACACGCCTGTGTGGATCTTACAGGAGTGTCTCCTCTTGTTGGGCTCAGGGACCGTGGGTTTGTTGTGGGTCAGGCTGCGTTGAAGGCTGAATCGAGCAAAGTTGTTAAACACGAGAAAGCTTGTTTAGATAATCAACATGTCTTTCTACCATTTGCCTTTGATACATTTGGTTTTCTGGCTCCAGAGGCTGTGAAATTTTTGAGTAGGGTTCAGCGCGTCGTACACGGAACCTCTTCAGCTTCTAGGTCTCAAAGCTTCGTTTTTAGCAGGATTGGCTTTGCTGTTCAAAAGGGGGTTGCGGCGCAGCTTGTTGCTCGTTTGCCTGCCACTTTATTGTAATCGTTTTATAGTAAATTATATAAAACTTCGATTATTTAAAAAAAAAAACATTGAAGTTTAACGAAACTAGAGGTCCAAACGTTAAGGCTAAAAATTGTTGCTTTTAATCAAAAGTTTCAAAGATATAAACCATATATGAAAAAAGATTTAAGATGAGTATCATACCCGGAGACGTAATAAGCCAGGAGTTGAAGCATCGCCTTCCTCCAAACTTTCAATGAACAGAGGCAATATAATGTCAACAACTTCAGCTTTCTTAACTTGTACATTTAGCTCTGCAAGCAACTTGATGATATTAAGTTGTAAGAGAGGAACTGCCTGCTTCTCTTTGACATCCTAAAGTTATGTACCACAATAAAAGGAAATGTCATTCCATCATAAAGTAAAGTTTAACAAACGAGATAAGCCAATATAGTTTCTCTTATAAAAGTAAATTCTTAAACTTTCCAACAACATGATGACAGTTTTACTAAAAACAAAAACAAAATGAGCACAAAGTAGCCAGGCTAGTGGCTATCAGTTAGATGCTGTTGATGTCAAATTAACAGATCTAATGGGCCGAGTGATCTATTACAATATTTGGTAAGCCACATAATCAGGTATGTAAAGCTATTAGACATTTAGACTATTAATAAATAGTACTGAATCCAAGCTATTATGTTAAGTAATCAGTAGATCTTGTTTTATAGTTATATTATAAGTTACTAATGATGTTTTGTTCTAATATTGAATATCTTGTAGTAAAACAATTCAAATGATAGAAATTCTTGGAGATGTAGGATGGTTAAGGACTTTTGGGAGAATGCATAGTTTTTTTATTAGAAATGTCTTAGGGGTTGTTATTGACCTGCTAATTATTAATTTCTGTATCCCTATACATCTTTTAAGTTCTTTTTAATTCAACTTAATTTAATTTTCTATATACGTATCTTTTTGTTTTTCTAGTACTAAATAATATATTATTGTAAATTTGTAATATTCTATTTTTAAATACTAGAGAGCGAACTATACATTTACAACTTATTCTAGACGTAAGTGATGTATATACGGTTTCTACAAGTATTATTAGCACAACACATTAATAATCGTCAACTAAAAGGTTATAACTAACCTCTTCCTTGTAGTCATTATGTTTGTGAATATTTGCAGCCAGCCCTTTAATAAATGTATCCACCGCATGTGGGTCCATGTGGGTCCTTAGTCCATCCATATTCAATAATCTCAAAGCTTGCCTTCAATACACTTTCAAACATAGCCCCCTGACTACTTGCCCAGGTATCAGCCTACAAAAAACTCATAAATCAAATAGTTCATAAGAAAAGTAAACCGAGACACAAAACTTAACCAAGATTAACAAAATGATACATACTTGAGCACATGTAGTTTGCACAAGCGGTTTGAAGCGTATAAACAGAACGCGCAGTAGATGACCTTCACGGCTAACAGCAATTTTAGAGATACCATCAAGCAACGAACTGAAAAGATCTTCACAAACTCGCAGCTTACGCCACACTGAATAAACACAAGCTTCGGCTGCTTCTACCAACAATGCTAGAGAGCCAATCAACAACTTCTTAGATAACTTTCCATCCGAATCAAGAGATGAAAGACCCGTAATTTTCAACTTAACTGCAGCCTTGTAAACCGAAAGCTTGGTATTAATCCTAGCTTTCAATAACGACCCCTGATCCGTCCAATCACGCTTCCTTATCTGCCCAACATATAAACATTCAAATACTAGTTTCCCAAACCATCAATGAACTACAAACAAACACAACACAGTACCTTTAGAAAAGCTGAAATTGATTTGAGTTGATCCTTCGTAATAACATGCACCCGTTCCAAAAGATTCGGATCAATCCGCGA
This sequence comes from Bidens hawaiensis, assembly GCF_021521415.1. Taxonomy (NCBI): domain Eukaryota; kingdom Viridiplantae; phylum Streptophyta; class Magnoliopsida; order Asterales; family Asteraceae; genus Bidens; species Bidens hawaiensis. Next base: position 65,431 of record NW_027495125.1, on the reverse strand, counting down.
CTTCTCAAGTATATGACCAATCAACTTAAACGCAATCTCTTGCTTCTCAAGATTCTCCACCGACTCCTCTTCAAAATAACCAACCCCCCTCTTCTGTTGCAAATCCAGGCGATTTTGTTGGAGAATTGGCTAGGGTTTTGAGCGATCAAATCGCACAGCTCCGTCAGTGCTTCCATAATTAACTAGTGACTGAAGAATTGGAATGGATTGGATCAGATGTTCATCGTGAATTGTTGTTAGGGTTTTAAGAGTTGAAGATGATCAACTGTCACAACGAGGCCACGAAGTCGGAGAAGATTATTATTATTGTTATTGTTGTTATCGGACTTATTACTATTACAGTACACACCGAGACTGAAATTGAAGCTAAATGGTAAAGTGAAAAGGGGAAAACGAGCCTAGACAAGCCGCTAGCGAACTGCTTGAGAATTAAATAAAGTTTGTTTATTATATTAGGTTATTAACACGTGTATGAAATAGGTGGAAATATTTAAATTTTCGAACAAATACATATTATTTGAAAGGACAACATATGTTGTTATATGCTATTCGGGACGGCAACATACTTTAAAACAACGAAAACCAATGATTGTGAAATACAATGATAAACTCAAACAACATTCAAATTACAATATTTGAAAACATAATCAAAAATTAAAAATGTAAAATTCATAAGCTATTAAAAAGACTTCCTTATAAACCATATTTATTCTTTATTTGTAACTTTGTCTTCTTTTTTTAATATAAGAATTTTAACACCACTTTTCGCTCTTGATAAAGCTACATATTGTTGTCTATGTGTAAACACCGGGTCTCTGAGATATATGTCAACTCTTGCTAGAGATTGACCTTCACTTTTGTTAATGGTCATTGCTAAACAAAATACAACTGGAAAGAACTACCTTCTCTTCAATTTAAATGAAAGTTTCTTATATGAAGGTGTTAAACCACAACGAATTATATAAGTGAGATAACACAGGAAACAACTGTAACATCCCGAAAATTCTAAAATAATATTTAATAATAATAATAATGATAGAGGTGTAATGGGCTTGGTGTGATGGAAATAAAGATGGACCAAGAAGGAAAGATGGGCCTTAGGTCCATGGGCTTAAAGGAGTATAAATACCCCTTAAACCCTAATCCTTTCCATTTTTATCCTAATCTACACACTAGCCTACACCTTGGAAAACACACACAAACCTTATCCTAAAACCCGAGCCGAAATCCGAAGGTGAAAACCGGAGTTTGTTAGTTCTAGATCGTCGTGAAGAACCAAGACAACATCAAGGCTTAACCGTGTTCGTATTTCGACTCGTTTAAGGTACGTTATATCTAGAAATCATTTATTTAGGTTCGGATTGGGTTTGGAAATCATAGATATGTTGTAGTATGTTATAAACGAGTCCAAAGCAACGAATCTTATGAAAATTGATTAACGTTTGATGGGTTAATTGTTAACCTAAAGAAAACCCGTTTATATACCTAAAATCGCACCCCTTAAACATAAATGTTTGGTCGATTTGATGATTGGGGTTTGTAGGCGCTGCTTAGACGATTCCAGGGATACCAAAATCGTGTTATTTGGTTAAGAAACGAAGGTTTAATTGCAGATCTAAGATTTGTTGACTATTTGTTGTTCTTGACGATTTTGACTTTGACCCTTGAGTCAAAGTCTGGATAAGAACTATGGGTGATTCGCTATGGGTGGTTCTTTAGCTAGTTCTCTAAGGGAACTTAGCGAATCAGAAGCTAGTTCTCTAAGGGAACTTAGCGAATCAGAAGCTAGTTCTTTAGCTAGTTCTCTAAGGGAACTTAGCGAATCAGAAGCTAGTTCTTTAGCTAGTTCTCTAAGGGAACTTAGCGAATTAGAATGTGGTTCTTTAGCTAGTTCTCTAAGGGAACTTAGCGAATCAGAAGTTTAACTTAATGACAGAATGGTCCCTGAACTTAGAAAGAATGAGATAAATACATAACGGTCCCTTGGACTTTAATGATTTATGAAAGATACCCTTTAAGATTAACAAGTAACGATTTAACTATCCGGTAATGATTCAATGAGGTAAAACCGTCTTAGATATGTGAAATGAATTAAGTAGCAATGAGTGGCCAGAGTGGTATTTAATACTGTAATTATTAAACAGTTAGACGCGCACAGCTCGAGAAGGAGTAACCATTAGAAGAAGAAGTAACCGAGATCAGGTGAGTTTCTAGCCCCATTTCCTTGTTATGTTTTCGGGGCTGTGTGCATACTCGATGTGAAGTGTGAATACACTTACCTTAAGTGGTAAGTGCATTCTATAGATGTTATACGAGGTAGCTAATATATAATACTTGCCGGTGCGTGAACGATCTTCGGATATTGCACGCATCGCCAAGGATAGTGATTGCCAAGTGGTTATTAGTGTGTATGAATGCTAGGATGTGACTTGCTTTTTATGTAAATGATATGAAGCGTGTTGTAGACAAGTAGAGGTAGAGCGTGTTAGAAGTGGCAAGAGTCTAGTAAGAGAGTTAGTGGCATGACGATAGTACGTGGTAGGGTAAGCCTATACGTGACTACGTCATTAAGGTGGCAAAGTGGCATAACGTTATACGTTATTAAAGTGGCAAAGTGGCATAACGTTATACGTTATTAAAGTGGTAAAGTGGCATAACGTTATACGTTATTAAAGTGGCAAAGTGGCAAGGTGGTAGGTGTAAATAAGAGGCTAAGTGGTAAGGTGAGCAGGTTAGATAGTGGACTACGTGTCTTCGGATACGTACATGATGCATGTAGTGGTTGTACGATAAGTTGCTTGATTAACTAGAACTCACTCAGCGTAGCTGACTTTTAGTATGCACGCAGGTGATCAGACCAAAGAACTAGCTTGAGGATGACATATGGCATGGATTGAATGGCTGACATCTGAAGATGGAAGAAAAGATGTTTTAAATATAATGATTTGTTTTATGGTATCAAAGAAGATATTGAATGTTTTGTAACGAATGCTTCAAGTAAACGTTTCCGCGAAAGTTTTAATTAACTCTGATTGTAAGAACTGTGTTTATGAGTAAATCCGACGCTAAAGTAGGGCCACCGGGTTCGGGGTCTTACAACAACAATAACACAACTTACTCAACTGGATATGAATGCTATCGGCTAACTTGAATAGACATAGATGATCAGAAATTCATTTAGGTAAAAGTATCTAACCCACCAATATATTTATATAATAGTAGCATGTGTTACACATGGGTTGAAAACATAGAAACAACCATATAAATATAGACAACCATAAAATTTCATAACTAACATATTAAACCAACACAAATATTTAACATAAGTTTGTAACCAAAATACTAAACATTTAGATTGTGTACATAAAAACTTAATCCTTACATAAGCTTACTATACACATAAATTAAAAAACCAACCGAAGACATGAACATGTTATCGTCATATTAGCCCACCATCAACTTCTTCGATGTTTAATATACACGCGTGGAAAAACATATCAACAAACCTAATAAATATACATAACATATTCAAGCAACACAAATATGATACACAAGTTTTTGACTAAAAAGTTAAACATTTAGATTATCTAGATATTAAAAGTTCAAAGTTAAAATAACTTAATGTACACCAAACCAAAAAAAAAACATTCACAAAGACTAACCTTGTTCTTTCATATTAACCCACTATCAAGTTCTTCAACATTCTATCAAAAGAAACTAATTTTGCTTCACCACCTAATAATAAAAAAAATAGCATCCTAATTAAATATACACCATATATTTAAAATCATAACATATTTAATAATAGGATAATACATGTGTTACACACGGGTGGAACATATTTAAAAATATAATATATACATAACATCGTATAAATTTAATGAAATGCAAATGTTGTATCTATAAATAAATGATAATTTTAAATGAATTATAAGGCATCATAACTTATTTGAATCAAATAAAAAAAAATACAAAGACTAAAAAATAGTTACCATGCAAATGTTGCATTTATAAATAAAATGATAATATTACCCGGTCATAGTGTAATATTAAATAGATGATAGTTACCGAACGACAAATAACTTCATTATTACCATAGAAAGCAAACGAATAGAAACAAAGATGTTTTGTGGTTACATTAGTTACTTGCTAATTCAAACCAAAAATAATAATGATAAAAATTTGCAATGTGAATTCAAACATATATATTTAGAATATTTAGAATTGGTTATCGGAAATATGTGTGTTTTATTTAAGGCATAAATCTTGAAATTTAGACATTATTTATATTTACATATAAATAAAATGTAAAGTTTGATGATATTGGAAACTATAAAATCATATATGTGTATCTATTATAATTTTAAAGAAATGTAGATGTCAAATTAAAAAAAAAATCATTTTACATTAATTACAAGACGTAACATTGTTATTTTAATTCAAATACAAAAACATACAAAGACAATCAGAGATAAATGAAAATTTAAAACATGTTTATAAATTATACCATAGTACAAATAACACATGTTAATTAAAACATAATACTCTAATGAAATCAACATAAAAATGTATTGTCTTATACACATTTTGCATAACTAATTTGACAACAAATATAAACAATATGTATGTGTGTGTGTATAATGAATGAGTATCATAGTTTTTTATGATAGCGGTTTTTGTAATCTTCAATTTCAAACAAATAATCATAGATAAACACACGACTGACAGCTGAGTCATAGGAATTTGAGACATAATCTTTCTCTACGAATGAAAAATATAATAAAAGATAAAAATTATTATATGTAGTACGTAAACGTTTGGAAAATCTGGAAAAAAAAGTCCGTTTTAAGAATTATTGAAAAAGTAAAACGTCTAATTGTGCATAAATTGCCCTCCAAAATTGATTTTAAAGAAACGGCATAACTCATAACTAATAAATTAATTAGTGGTCATCATATATTGTAAAAGCTTAAAATCAAACGATTTACATATATAGAAAGTATAAATGGTTTTGAAGTTGGCAAAATATAGTATCATTAATTATAATTATATCATTTTGGTCAAATGGTAGTTAGTTATTATAATATTTGAAATCATTCTTAAAATATAAAATTATTTGTAACAATATTATTAGTGTGAATTAAAATAAATTAGAGTTTAAATGATTTAATTTGACTTCCATATTTACCTGGATGTTTTGGAAAGCGTTAAAAGTCAAAACCATTAGGTTTATAACTATTTTGGAAATCATTAATATTTAAATAATTTGATTTTTGGTAATATGATCATAATATAATGTTAACTGTGTTAATAATAAACAGTTTTTGAAAATATATCGAACAAATAATATGGAAAATGACAACAACTGATTTATAAAGTATAAAAATCTTTTAACTTTCGCTGAGATTGGTGAAATAATGTTTGCTAATATTAAAAATAAATAATGATGATCAATACCTTCTTTAGCTTTCATGTATGCAGTCTTCGAGAACTCATAATGTTTGTACCTCATTATGAATGCAGTCTTCGAGATATCTTCTTCTTGAACCTTAAGTTGATCAGAGCCTGAACGATAATCTATTTTTTAAGATACTCACTCCTTGTAATTGATCGAATAAATCGTTAATTCTAGGTAACATATATCGGTTCTTAATAATTACTTTTTTCAAGGATCTATTGTCGATATACATCCACATTGACCCGTCTTTCTTATTAACAAACAGTATCGATGCTCCCCACGGTGATCAACTTGGTTGAATAAAGCCTTTCTCCAAGAGTTCGTCCCATTGTTTTTTTAGTTCCATCATCTTGGTTGGGGCTAACTGATTGGGGATTTGGCAATTGGAACTGTAGCAGGTGCCAAGTTTATTCTAAATTCAACTTCCCGATTAGGCGGTTTCCTAGTAGCTCATCTGGAAAAACATCATGAAATTCTGCTACCACTGGAACGTCCTTGAGTTTTGTCATTTTGGTTCCTCGGTAACATATGCCATCTAAACAACCTTGTTTTAGATATTTTTAGCTTTAATCATAGTGATTATGCTAACTTGACCAACGTCTTTATCTCTATCGATTTGAATTATTCTTTTGTCTGGGTTGGAGTTCCATTGTTTTCTTGTTGCAAATCATATGAGCATGCTTATCGAATAACCAGTCCGTACCCAAGACAATATCAAATCTAGCCAATGTCATGGCTAACAATTGAACTTGTAAGATCTATCATGCTAACAAGATTTTTCCATTTTTGAATACTTCTGTGTAACATCCTATTTTTGATAATAAATAAAAGGAAATGTGTTTGTTTAAAAGTGTGATAATATTTAATTAAGTTAAATAATAGAGGGATGAAGATGGGCCTTAGGTCCATGGGCTTAAGAGAGTATAAATACTCATTAAACCTTCCTAAAACCCTAAAATCTGTCATTTTTATCCATAAGCCTCCTTACACACTCAAAACACACACAAACACTCTCAACCTTACGTCCGAGATTCGAAATCCAAGAACCAAGCTTAGATTTATTTAGATCTTTAGCTGAGCAAGCAAGAACAAGTCTGTAGCTATACAAGAAGCTAACCCGTAGCTTAACATACGTCAAAAGGTACCATTTATGTATAAATATTGTGTTTTAAACAACGGTTTATCCTAAGACTTGGTACTAAGGAAAATCGGGTATTTTTATGCCATAAAAATATAAACTTGATGTTAAAAGTGGACTTAATGGACTCGTTAGTATAAACGGTTCATATAATAAACCTAGATCTAGCTTAAACGAGTTTGAAATCAATAAAAGTAGAACCTAACACAAGTGGACTCACAAAGGGAAGTGTATAGGAAACAGAGAGCAACGTGATCAGCTAATCACAGATGGCCACTGTTATTACATGTTAGCCTTACTATCCTTGTACTAAATAGTTCCTTGAGTGATGATGTTTGTGTTTCCTTATAGAATACGAATGGCTGGAGCAAGAAAGGTTGTTAGTCAAGGAGGTCGTACGGAATGCCGTGGTAGGCACGTACGGTTCGAGAACCTTCTGTATAGTTAGTTACCAACACGAGAGAAGAAGGGAGTGCAGCTGGACGAAATCCGAGCAATAATAAAGGGTATCAACTTGACCCTGCTGTTCAAGCCGCCATTGCTCAGGTGGTAGGTGCTGCAGTGAAGGAGTTACATCTTGGCAAGTCTGCTGAAAGCTATGAGAGGACCGCTGAGAGGGCAAGGGATGATGGTAAGAAAGCTGATGATGAGGAAGGCGACTCAAGTGAAGTTCGATCTGTGAAAGTCGATGAGAGAAAGAGAGGCCGAGGTAGGTGTAATTACAAGTCATTCAAAGGTTGCGACCCGCCGAAGCTGACTGGTTTAGGTGACGTGATCACTATTCTACAATGGATAACCACCATACAGGGAAGGCTCGGAGGGTGTGCGAGCCGCACCATCGGCCAGGGCACGTGAGTTTCGGGGGCACAAGATATTTTATACATATTACATATACATGTTTTTGGTGTTGAAAATAAGGTTATTTGCAATGGTTTATGAGATAATTACATGCTTAAAATGGTTTATGCTTATAATAAATCGGTCGATAAAAGATTTATCAATGTACATTTGCGAATAAAAAAATTCGTTAAGGCCTACATGCCTTTTCATTTTGGCTCGCCTGAGGTATTTAAATTCTCGGAGACGGCCCTGCCGCCATGGACAAGGTTATCCAAATTAGCTAGTGACGTCCCGACCAAGCGGTGGGTTATGCCACCCAGTCGTTTGGTGATGAAGCCATGTTTTGGTGGGAGACTGTGGAGCAGCGAACGACTTGAGAAGAGATTAAGGCAATGAGGTGGGATGACCTGAAGGAATTGGTGATGAAGCGATTTTGTGCCGATGCTGAGGTGGAGAGAGCTGAGATGAAGTTTCTAAACTTGAAGGCGGGGAAGATGACACACCGCGAATACACTACCGAGTTTAATCGTATTTCGAGGTTGGTGCCTGACATGGTGAACACCAAAGCCAAACGAATCAAGTGTTACATAAGATGACTTCCATAGTAAAAACCGCTAGTGAAACCTCAGTTAATATAATGAGAATGGTTAAGGATTGTAAGATAGAATTAGAGGGATGTGAGTTCCCTGTTACCCTGTATGTTATTACCTTATGAGGGTTCGATGTGGTTTTGGGAATGGATTGGATATCCGAGTTTGAGGCTCAGATAGTGTGTAAGAGTAGGTTGATAAGGTTAAAGTCCTTGGATGGTGGTACGGTGACGGTTTATGGTGATAAACCAAGTTCAGAGCTTAATGTCATTTCGATGATAAAAGTTGAAGGATTGTTAAGGCGATGGTGTAGTGCCTACCTGGTGTATGTTGTGAAAGCTATGGCTGAGACGAAAGAAGTAAAAGATGTCCCTGTTGCTACTCAGAAGTGTTCCCAGAGGACCTTCCGATGTTGCCACCGTAGCGAGAGGTAGAATTCCAGATAGACTTAATACCAGGAGAACACCCGTCGTGAAAGCACTTTACCGCCTGGCGCCATCTGAGATGAAATAATTGATGTCCCAACTACAAGAACTCCTCGATAAAGGTTTCATAAGACCGAGTGTTTCCCCGTGGGGCGCACCGGTGTTGTTTGTTAAGAAGGAGGATAGAAGTATGAGAATGTGTATAGACTATCGTGAGTTGAACAAGCTTACGGTGAAGAACAAATATCTGTTGCCACGGATTGAAGATTTGTTTGATCAACTACAAAGTTCTAGTTGGTTCTCACGAATAGACCTTAGATCAGGCTATCATCAGCTGAAGGTGAAAGAGGCAGGCATACCTAAGACAGCGTTCCGGACGCAGTATGGACACTACGAGCTCCTCGTGGTGTCGTTCGGTCTAACGAATGCTCCCGCCGCATTTATGGATATGATGAATAGGGTATGTCGCCGATGTTAGATAAGTCAGTCATCGTTCTCATTGAATATATATTGATTAATTCTAAGAGCGAGTCTGACCATGCTGAACATCTACGAGAAGTATTAGAGAAGCTGAAAGAAAGGAAGTTGTATGCTAAATTTTCGAATTGCGCATTTTGGTTGCTCGAAGTGCAGTTTTTAGGTCACGTAATCAATCTAGAAGGGATTTCTGTGGACCTAGCCAAGATTGAGGCAATAACGAATTGGAAGACTCCGCAGAACTCGACTGATATACGCAGCTTCTTAGGGTTGGCCGGCTATTATAGGAGATTCATTGAAGGCTTCTCCAAGATAGCCGCATCGTTGACCAGAATGACCCGGAAGTCTGTAATATTCAATTGGGGTAATTTCAGGAGGAGGCTTTTGAGGAATTGAAGAAAAGACTCACACAAGCTCCAATCCTTGCTCTATCCGATGGTGACGAGGATTTGGTTGTTTGTACTGATGCCTCGCATCGTGGGTTAGGTTGCATGTTAATGCAACGAGGAAAGATGATAGCTTATGCGTCCAGACAGTTGAAGGTTCATGAGAGTACCTACCTGATGCATGACTTAGAGCTAGCAGCGGTAGCGCATGCTCTCAAGATTTGGAGACACTACTTATATGGTACTAAGTGTATTATATACATCGATCATAAGAGTTTGAAGTATTTCTTCGAGCAGAGAGAGCTGGATATGAGACAGAGGAGATGGTTAGAGTTAATAAAGGACTACGATTGTGATATCAAATACTATCCTGGAGAGGCCAATGTGGTTGCCGATGCGCTAAGCCGTAAGAATGAAAAAGTCATTGCAACAATAAAGTCCTATAAGTTAATCATGAACTCAAATCTCTTCGGAGAAATAATCAAGGTACAGTCTGAGGTGCTTATTGATAAAGGGTCAATGAAGAAGGAAAGAATGTTCGGACAACAAGATGAGCTGATGGAAAACACTCATGGTGTGAAAACTATATTTGACCGCATGTGGATCCCACGCCATGGAGATCTTAAAGGTCAAATCATAGATGAATCTCATAAGTCAAGATACTCGATTCATCCGGGATCCACCAAGATGTATCAAGATCTTAAGAGGGACTACCGGTGGCCAGGTATAAGGAATGATGTAGTAGATTATGTCAGTAAGTTCTTAACTTGCTTGCAACTCAAAGCGGAACATCAGAAACCTTATGGAAGGATGCAGCCATTAGAGATGCCAGAATGGAAATGGGAACACATCACCATGGATTTCATAACTAAGCTACCGCGTAGGGCTGTTCAAAACTGGATATATGAAGTTTCGGATATCCGAAACCGGATATCCGAACCTTTCGGATAGTGAAAATCACTATCCGAATCCGAATATCCGAAAAAGAAATAAAAAAAAACTTGTTTTAATAATAAAAAACATACATCATAAGAATTCAAGTTCCAAATCCACAAATCAAACATACAACAACCAAATAACAAGTTTATAAATCCAACAAACCAAATAACAAGTTTCTAAATCCAACAAACCAAACATTAAACAATATATGGAGTTTTTTTTGAGACGGTAGCCGCCGTGACCGTGAGGCTGTGATGGTGGATGGCGACGGGATTGGTGGTGGAGACGATGGTAGATGGCGATGAGACTGGTGGTGCTGGACCTGTGAGGCTGTGATGGCTAGAGACGGTAGCCGCCGTGACTCCGTGGCGGCGCTATGACTGGCGACTGGAAGAGTGGTACTGGCAATGGGTTAGTGAGAGAAGGAGGTGCTGCAGATGTGTCTGTGAGAAAGGAGGCCGCTCACTTATGTTAATATGCTATATGATATTATGATATAGGGTTTTCTTATTGTGTAAATATAAAATAAAATTAAAAAAATATTAAAATTAAAATACCGGATAGTTTGGATATTTCGGATATCCAAAAAATCTGAAACTGTTACCCGAATCCGAATCCGAATTTTCGGATAGTTCGGATACGGATAGTCGGATAATTCGGATACGGATTCGGATTCGGATAGTTTTGAACACCCCTACTACCGCGTACAGCTAAACATCATGATGCAATTTGGGTGATAGTGGACCGTTTGACTAAAAGTGCTCACTTTCTGTCTATACGAGAGGCTATCTCGTCAGAAACATTAGCAAATGTGTTCATAAAAGAGGTTGTGGTTAAACATGGAGTGCCGTTATCTACTGTGTCTGATAGAGATACCCGCTTTACTTCAAGATTCTGGAAGAAGTTCCATGAAGCTATGGGAACGAAATTGAACATCAGTACGTTGTATCATCCTCAAACAAATAGGCAATCTGAAAGGACTATCCAAACCCTTGAGGATATGCTGCGTGCTTGTGTTTTAGACTTTTGGGGAAGTTGGGATGATCATCTGCATCTTGCAGAATTCTCTTACAACAACAGCTACCATTCGAGTATTGTTATGCCACCGTTTGAGATGTTGTATGGTAGACGTTGTAGAACAACTGTATGTTGGGGAAAGATTGGTCAGAAAGAGATCGGAAGCTTAGAAGTTGTGCAAGAAACTTCATCAAAGTTCAATCAGATCAAGGCAATAATGAAAGCTGCTCAAGATCGTCAGAAGTCCTATGCTGATAAGCGGCGACGACCGATTGAGTTTGACGTTGGTGACAATGTGATGCTCAAGGTCTCGCCTTGGAAAGGAATTATTCGTTTAAGGAAGAAAATAAAGTTAAGTCCAAGGTACATTGGACCGTTTAAGATCGTCGATCGTTTAAGGAAGTGGCCTACAAGCTGGAGTTTCCCTGAAGAGTTAGAAGGAATCCTCTCTACCTTTCATGTTTCTCATTTGAGAAAATGTCTAGCTGATGACACGTCACATCTGCCATTAGTAGACATTGAGGTTGATGTTTAAGGAAGAAAATAAAGTTAAGTCCAAGGTACATTAGACCGTTTAAGATCGTCGATCGTTTAAGGAAGTGGCCTACAAGCTGGAGTTGCCTTGAAGAGTTAGAAGGAATCCTCTCTACCTTTCATGTTTCTCATTTGAGAAAATGTCTAGCTGATGACACGTCACATCTGCCATTAGTAGACATTGAGGTTGATGAACAGATAAACTATATTGAGCAAGTTGTAGAGATCGTTGACCGCAAGGAAAAACAATTCCGTTATAAAGTTATCCCTTTGGTGAAGGTGATATGGAAGCATCGTAAAGGATCGGACACTACTTGGGAAGTGGAAGAAGAGATGCGCAAGTCTTACCCAAATTTGTTTTTGGTAATAGTTAGGTTTCGGGGACGAAACCTCTTTAAGGAGGGAAAACTTGTAACATCATACTTTCGATAAAAATAAATAAAAGAAATTTCGTTTATTTAATAATGCGTCGTTATTCGATTTGGATAAATGAAATATTAGAGTGTGGGCTTGGACATTTAAAAGATGGAATAAGGGATGGTGATGGGCCTTAGGTTCATGGGCTTAAGGGAGTATAAATACTCCTTAAACCCTAAAACCCTCATTCTTATCCTTGGCCTCCATATACTCTAAAAAACACACACAAACAACTTCCTTTATCTCGGACCGAGATCCGGAGGAAAACACCCGAGCTTGTGAGTGCTAGCGCATCGTGACGAGCAAACAAACATCAAGATTAGATCGTGTTTGTGAAACCGATTCGTTTAAGGTACGTTTTATAACGAAAACTTGTTCGGCTCGTCTAGTATTCCTAGATCTATATAGAAATGGTAAAAACGAATCAAACACAACAATTTTTGTTGAAATTTGTTAACATCTGATGGGTTAATTAATCAAATAAAGAACTGTATATGCATAGAGCTCAAACAAACCATTTAAACAAAATGTTTTGAGGTTTGATGGATTGGGGTTTGTAGGCGACTTGTATACGAGTGGAACGATACCAAATTTGCGTTATTTCATCGCGATTTGAAGGTTTATTGCAGATCTGGTATATGTTGACTATTTCGTGTTCTTGGCGATTTTGACTTTGACCCTTGAGTTAACGAATGGATAATTTCATATATCCATTCGTTACGATAAACGAATGGCTGATCATTTGTTAAGCAGTTATAGCGAATAAGGTACATTCGTATGATCTGATAACGAATGAGCCTTCCGGTCGTCTAATAGAAGTCACGAATGACCTTATTCATTCGTTACCCATTCATTCATTATGATCAGACAGCGAATCAACCCATTCGTTGGAGATACATTCGCATGTTTCCGTAACGAATGAGCCTCTCATTCATCTCAAGAAATCACAAATGGCTTAATTCATTTGTTACTCATTCATTCGTCTAAGATCAAATCATTCGTCATCACGAATGTGATAACGAATATGGCTTAACCAGAGGCCATTCGTTATAACGAATGAGTTGGCGAATAAAATAATAATTGCCAGGGGCGCTGCTCCCGGACCCCCGTTCATTGAGGGTTATATTAAACTAGAAATATGATATGGGTAGTAATAGTAAATTGATACATGTAATTGTTATACAGTTAGCCGTGCCCAGTTAAAGAAAGGAGTTACCATTAACTCTGAAAGGAGCTGAGCTCAAGTGAGTTTTTAGCCCCACTTCATTGTTATGTTTTTGGGGCTGTGTGCATACTCGATGTGATTAGCTAATACACTTACCCTAAGTGGTAAGTGTATGATATGTGAAAGTTGTGATGTTGTATGTATATTATATGAATGTTTTATGAATCAAATTTGAAAGATATTGAAGGTAAAGGAATTAAAAGTAAATAAGCAAAGGTATATGGATTCATGTATGGTTATGGTATGGTTATATGGATAGTCGACGAACCAGAGAACCGGACCCTAATAATATTCGAGGTAAGAGGGAACCGGGCCCTAGGAACCGGACCCTAATAATATCCAAGGCAAGAGGGAACCGTGCCCTAATAATACTCGATGAAAGTATGGCGAAATGCTCTTTAAAACATATAAGTATGTATATAAAGAAAGATAAAATATGAAAGAATGAAGTGAGGAAGTAAGAATGAATGTATATACTTATGAGTGTATGAAAGAAAGTAAAGCCAGTTAAGTATGTAGTATATGAACGTATTGTATGTTGTCTGATTAACTAGAACTCACTCATCGTAGCTGACTTTTAGTATGCACGCGCATGTGAGTAGAATGAGACAACTAGCTTGAAGGGGGACACATGGCAAATGAATAAAGAAGTTGGCATCTGAAGACTTAATTTATGATGTTTAAACTCAAAGACATGTTTATTATTGATTAAATTTTATGATTTATGTAATGAATGGTTGACGTTTATCTATTTCGCGAGTAGTTTAATTAACTCTGATATTTAGAATTGTGTTTATGAGTGAATCCAACGTCCAAGTAGGGCACCGGGATCGAGGCCCTACATTTCATCCATATCGCATCAGTAGCTCACAAGTTTATCTTTTATCAATGTGTGACAAATCCATTTCCTGCCACCAAACTTACGAATCTGGTTATGCAAAATAAGCAAAAAAGACCTAAAAGGGAGCCTTTAATTGAATTACAAAAAGGAGATATTTTTAAAATTTTCGCATCCGCAAAAACTATAAACAATGAACCTACAAATGATGATCATCCTATATATAATAAATTTACAGATGACGAACAACCTAGAAATAATGAACCTAAAAGTGACTCTCTTGTAACAATGTGGTTGGCATAGTTTAAATGTAGTAATTTGACACACCATGGTTGTCATAGTTTAAATTTAGTAATTTATGATATGGCCATCTCTTGTAACAATTCTAAGGATTCTTTTTGGTGTAATACAATGAGTTTGAATTCGTATCGATTGAAGTGCATAAGAAATTTTGTTCAGAATTGAGATCTAACGCATACGTTTGAGAAGCGGTTATCTTCTACTCACACACATTAGTTTAGCAAATGTCTAATAGGAAAATGCATGAAATATTAAGTTTGTTGTAAGGCTGCATGTGATGCTCCTGTCTATTCTTCATCATATTTGTTAAAAGAATTATCCCATACGCCTCAGGGGTATTTTAGGAAGTGAGGCATTTGCAAGATATTGAATCTGTGTTAAGTTGTTCATTGGTCGACGTTGTTCAATCAAGACTAAAACGAAAGAAATTCTTTTCGAGCTTACCCAGAGTTTTTTTGGAAGTTTATAGCAAAGGGTATTTTGAGAGCTTAAGAAAAGAATTTTTAAGCGTGCAAAAATTAAAAGTTTAAGTTCAGATAATTGGTTCGTCATTCGTTGCTGATTGTTGATGCTGAAACGTGTTGTTAACGCACTGTGTTTGCTAAAATGTGTTGTTAACGAGCTGAAAATTGCTGCTAACGAAGTTTAACATGCTGATTTTTTTTAAAAGGTCGAAATTCAAGTTTGGTGGTTGACCAGAAAAGTCAAACGGGCCTAATGGTGGAAAAATTTTTAATGAGCTTAAAGCGGCGTCCTTAGATTAAACTTTTCAACGACACAAAGTTTGATTCAATCAACGACCTTGTTTCAAGTTTTGATCAAGAATACTTTTCAATTCCCGTTCGGTGCTCAGTTCGCTTATTCGTTTAAGTTCGAGTTCATTCATTTCACAATGGTTTTTATAGCATCAGTTTTTCTTTCCGGTAGTGGTTCACATTTACTTTCAAGATGATGTCTTATCATTCATCATCCGTCACAAACCCAATCAGGCAAACCGGTTTATCTTCTAAAAATGTGATAGAAATTCCGAAACTCACAAATGTTGACGATGTCATGGTTTGGAAAGTTCGTTTTTAAGAATACGTCAATGTTTCTGATAAAGATATGCTGATACCGATCAAAGAACGTTATTTTCCTTCATTGTGGATTTTTCTAGGCGCAGGTAGATTTTTACTTAGATTAATATGGGTGCCACCACGTTTTGTTTTTAAAAAATTATTTTTTATGTGGTAACTCTTTAATAAGATCCTTTCATGAGAAACTGGGTTGTTTAACGGGTTTAAGATGACTACCCTTCGGTTCATACGGTGACTTCAAGTACTTTGATATATTTGGGCCCTCTTACGTCCAACCGCCTCTGGACAAGTCTATAATACACCCAGCGTCTAGAAAACTCCAATCGTTACCTAAAAAATCCACCGGATGTATAGATTTAAAATAACACGTGCCACCTGATACATTTTTGTCAGGCGGGTCAGAAAACAAGGTGCCGACGAGAAACATTCTTTACAGGTGTCGTTCAATCATTGGGTAAGAAAAAAACGCGGCCCGTTTGGTTTGGGTTGGACAATATGGAACCGGTGAGATTTGTATGGACATTTTGAGGATTACCCAGGTAAAAAACATTTTGTCATTTTCCTTAATTGTATATTGTGACCGAATCGATGAAGAACAGACGATTCAAACAACGAACATGGTCAGTGACGCTCCTAACACAAAATTCTAAAAGAATAAAATATTATGACAAATACAGGGCCAAACAGCCAAAAAGAACACACGTCAAATTTGATATCTACCAAAAAATGAAAGACACAACAGATCGCCGACTTAAGAAATTATCAAAGAGCAAAAATGAAAACTACTCCTACTAAATAATATGGCAGATGTTACCCGCCGTATAAATGATTTTCCAAGTGATCTTAAACATCGTACATATGGTTGAGATTTGAGAACACAAGGTTAAACCCTAATACGATATAATTTTTCATTATAACCCTCGAAATTGAGTGGCTTCTCAAGAACTCAAGTACTTTAGATTTACTCTTTTTCATTTTTTCTACTGTAACAATTTTTTTTTCTTAACACCATAATTCCATCACAATTTGCACTTGCGAGGATTTGAGCCCTCTGTCATTGATGATTTAAAGATTTACTAATATTTTAAATCAACGGAATTTGAGAAATCTTGTGAACGTTACATTTGTAAGATATAGTAATAAGTTGATGTATCTAGGTTTATATAAAAGATATGCACATTTAGTAGAAAAATCTATGATCACGAGAACGCCAACTACTTATAAATAGAATGAAGTTAACATCGTAATGTTCTAATGTGGGGCGGACTCAGTATTCCAATCTTACATGATCACCTAACTTGGTTACGAGTATTTAAAGAAATTCTATCCTTTCTTTTCTAGCCACGGAATTGTGATGCGCTCTCTAGAAAAATAAAAAGGTAGTGACATTGATTAGTAGTGATTGATAGATACTAGCTAGTCTTCGATCATTCACTACTAAGAGATATAATAAGATCACTGATATTTGCAAAGGACAAAAGTGTATCAATAATCATAAAGATATTATTGGTAAACTGGATAGATTTGCACATAAGTAATGAAGAGATATATGGTCGATAATGAGACGATAATATATAGAATACTAACAAAAAAAAATGTGGCGAAAGAAAGACATGAAGCGATGTTTACAACTCCCTCCAAAATATTGATTTATATTTTAAAATTTGTTAATAGAAAATATGTTTTATGATACTTTGTTTTTTCTGACCCAGGGGTTCATCAAAGGGATGCTAAATGAATAGAACATTTAGCTAGTTATCTTTTAATTATTTTCTCCCCTTTTTTAAGGATGATGTTTTCAAATGGTGTTTTACGTACAACTAGAGCATCATTGAATCTCTTTCACAAATGGGATACGTGAACCTGCTAAGACGATAGTGAGATTTACCGATATCAAGAAATACGGGCTTAAATGACGGTCTGTGACCATTAACTCCACCAGCACTAGCTGCGTGGATAAGACTTTGTGACCATATGGTCACAAACTCACAAACTTTTAGCAGATTTTTTTTTTGCTGCCATAGGGATACCATTCAACTCCCAGGCATAGGCGAGTTAAGGTTTTTTACGAGTTGTCAGTTTCCTCTAAGAACGGGTTGGCACCATTCTCAAGCATCAAAGTCAAGATGGACGGTCTAAGGTATGAACACACATGGGCTATGAAGAGGCATGCCACTAAGCCTTAATTGACATCGCCGTTAAAATTATATATATGTATATATCATATCACAGTTGGGTAGAACGAGATAACTATTCTTCATTCAAACATGGCTTTCACACTTTCCATTTTTATTATCGCCAATCAACAGTTTCCAAGCCGAATGCGGAGTTGCTAAGTATAGGTGCCTTAGTTATTTAAATACATACCAAGACAAAGATCTCTTCCCAATTGTATAATTAAGAAGGGGTCCGGAGGTCCGACCAGACCACGGCTACTGATCAAATAATCAATCCAACCTAAAAGGCTTCTAAGACTAACATTCCGGAATGATTATGATGTAAAATATGATGATAGTACCTATACTTAGCCGATTATGATTAAACTGTAATGTGAACTTGCCGCTGTACTTGGAAACTCTGGATTGAGCCATCGATCCCATACTACGCAACTGCGCACCAGTGGTTAAACTGAAAACCATACTTTGTGAGTCCGATTTCACTACTAGGAAAAGGAGTGTTCTTAGTTCTTGTCTCTCATGACCGTTTACCTACGTACTGACTGTTGGACATCCGCAGTTGTTTTCTCTTATAAGTAACACTGATGTTCTACCGATCGAGAGTGGCTAACGCCAACCAACCAAGCCTCTCTTATAGCATAGTGAAGGTCTTTCGTATGTCCACCAGGCCAAACTCCTTTGTTTTATAATCTTTATAGCTAGAATGTTGGAACTGATTATCTTAGAATTAAAGCGGCGATGCTCTTTGAATGTTCTTTTCTTAATTATAAGTGAATCAAATACAGTAATAAACTATGGTTTTGGAATCCTCATGATTGTTTGCTGTATTTATATTGGCGTATTGTAAATCACCTTTGATAGCAAAGATAAATGTATTTATGCTCTTTAGTGACATGATAATTTGTTGGCGGGATGCATAAACGATTATTATAATTGGAAATATTTGTAAATATAGTACGTAATGTGTTTTATTTTTAATATTTGTAATATGTAATATGATTTATTTGTAAGAGGATGTCAAAGGCTTGAAGACGATGCTTGCCTCAAATTTACTACTAAAATTTACTAATTTAATTTGTTCCCATTGTTGTAGCTTCAAGCTCCCATGTTTGCATTGAAGACTCTACATTTCCACAGGAGACGACATGTGTTGGCAAGGACGAAGCTTAGTTGGGGCCAGGGGTGACCCCGGCCCTCTCCGTTTTTTCGTTTGATAGTGTAAATATATCCTTTTACTGTTAAACATTTTTATACATAGTGTAAATTTACCCGTTTATGACTGGAAATTTGAGTCCGGCCCCCTCCGTTTTTCGCACGGTAGTGTAAATTTATCTCTTTTTTTTTTCGAAAATTTGTATACATAGTGTAAATTTATCAGTTTTCGACCAAAATTTTGAGCCCGACCCCTTCGTTTTTCGCTCAGTAGTGTAAATTTATCATTTTTCGGCCGAAAATTTTTACACATAGTGTAAGTTTACCTGTTTCCGACCGAAATTTTGAGCCCCCGCCCCTCTAGTTTATGAATTTTTTTATACATATTGAGTCCGGCCCCCTCGACATTTATGTCCAAGCTTCGCCACTGTGTTGGTAATAAGCAGGTGGGACAAGTACAACGTCGGGTCGTCGGCGCGGTAAGCATTGGAAGTAAAATATCAGGCATGTATTGGCAGAGCATATAACTCTAAACACGATGAGAGTAAACTCGATCGACATGATCTTTGTGAAGTTGAATACTTGAACAGGAAGTTTTAAAATTTTAATTCCGGTATACTATTATATTGTTATCAAACTTTAAACCATACTTTATATGATATTGAATTTAGAAAGTTGCCTAAATTTTTTTGAGTCAGTAAAAGCTAAATTTTTAAGCTGAAAACAACTTTACCTTCTTTTCTTAATGACTCAGGCAGTCAAGTGAAAACAACTCAAAAGATGACTTCATTCACAACTCAGAGATCCACAAATGGCCACGGTGGTGTGGAGACGACAAAGGAGGTGAAGACGTATAATGCAATTTTGGGAGCCAGAAAAGAGAGTGAAATCATAGATAGTTTTGATATTATGACATTAAAAACTCGCCCATAAGATGGTTTCCAGCATAATCATAATTGGGGAAAAACAACACTAAAAAGGTAGAACAACGAAACGCATTACATATTTGCATATATAACAGTTTCAAATTAAAGTGTATAACAACAATGAACAATCAACATATTACTACCAGAATTCCTAGTTCTAACCAATACTTTTAGCACAAATTGTAGAAAAAAACAAATGTTTTCAAGCAGTCATTATAACCAAAAATATTTTAAAAAAAATCTCTTATAGCCGACCACCTATCCCAAAACGATTTCACAGTGAAGATGAGATATACACAATGCTTAAGGATTGTTCCATGGATACGAACAAGACTGCAGAAACCCGAACTAACGCTTCTTGTGCCACCGAAACCTCCGTATATATATATGGCTCACTGCCAACCACCATTCTCGGTTTCTGCTACTATCTGCATTTGTTAAAACATAGTTACTTCATCTTACACAAGGGTCAATGTAGTAAATAACAGCATTTCAAAATCCTAACTGTTATAGAGATATCTCATTCTTAACATACCTCAAATGGACAGGTGGCAGGAGGTTGAAGTTGGGTTAGGGTTCTTCACAAGCACCAGGCTGTAAGCAGAAAAGTATGCTTGCCGTACAAGAAATGTTTGAACGCGCTATGAGCAATCAACATGTTATGATCCGATCCGATCTGATCCAATCTTCATAGACTACAGAAAGGGGTTAAACTTATCAAATATGCAGCCCAAGACTCTAGAAACATAAAAACACCAAAATAATCAAAGAGCAAAATTGAAAACTGCTTACATGTACACTCAACCAGATATTTCATTATCCCGACAAACGGTAGCGGCCGTGAAATGACTTTAAGATGAAGTTACATCGTATATATAGAATGGAGAACACTAGGAAACCCTAATTCTATTTTCATTATAACCCTTGAAAATGAATTGTTTTTCATATAGAACTAAACTGTTTTAAAAGTTAAAAAATTCAATAAACAAAGTACTCATAAACAAAAACAAAAACAAATTCATCTAACAGGTTAGGTTAAATGTACTTTCTCCCTTATCATACCTCATCCCTAAACTTTATATTCTTTTAACAATTTTATTTGACATATTACTTATTTCTAACCTTTTTTCTATGTTAATTCTATGTTAAAAATATTAATCATCACATAACAAAGATATTCTATTCTCAATTAATAAATTTGTGTAGTTTACTACATAAATACACCTTTTATATTTTTATAATTAACAAATACAATATGGAATTTGTTTTAGAAAAATGCAAACTCTCTTTACCAACTATTTGTAAATATGCTAACTAAAAAAATAATAAAACAATTACAGAAAAAAAAAGAAAACTTATTTTTATGTAATAATTATTTTTGTTAAATGTGTTTTAAAAATAATTATAATAAAAGATAACAAAATAACAAAAGAAAAATATATATATTAATTTAACAAAGGTTCCAATTGTATTGATATAAAACTTTAAGGAGGAGGTATGTTTATTTAATATGAGAAGAATGTGTCCGTTTAGCAACAACCTCAGTTAACCATTTTGTATTTACTTCCATACCTGTGAAAGTTACATTTTTAGGTATAGTAAGTGGAAGTACTTAGATAACAATGACATTGCTTTTAGAACACCAAGGATTAAAAGAAATAATACGTTCATAAAAAGTTATAAATGGAATGAAAGTTTACATTTTATGTATTGGAGATCTTTCACAATGGGGTATGAGGATTTCTATGTTTAGATTAGATTTCTTAAAATCGTGATTTAGGTGTGTCACGGGTTTAAATATCTAACAAAACTTGGATAGATTGAGATGACTATGCATTATGCTTGCTCTCTAATCGACGTTCAAAGCAGGGGTTTCCATTTTATAACCCCACCCTGGAAATTGAATGCCTTTTTAAATAGAAGTCAACTGCTATACACATGCCACCTCCTCTAATCTCACAAGCCACAACTTAGTCATAGCTTATTCATGATTAAGTTGTAGATCAAAACAGTTGTTTTGCCATTCTGCTGGTCTCTTTAACACAAACCCTTTAAAGTAGAATAGCTGCTATAGAATTAAACTCATGCTGAAACAACATTTATCTTAATTAAATTGACCAATAACGTAATAATAATTAAGGTAATCCTTGCTCGGTCATTTATTATCACTATTATAATATCAAAACTTGATTTATATTACAATAAAACACATTAACACTATAATATATACAAGAGATAGAGATATATGGGAGTGATTGACTCCTCCACCAAAGGGAAGAATAACAATATGAAATACAAAAATATTGACTAGGAACAATAGCTTGAATATTGAATCTCGAATTTACTCTTTTGCCACCTATTACCCCCCGTTAAGCAAAAACGTAGTGGACCGAACCTAAGCATCTTGCAAAAGCGTTCAAAAAAAGGTCGTTGAAAACTCTTTGTGAAGATGTCGGCTACCTGAAGCGTGGTAGGAACAAATATTGTGTAGAGCCGACCGGCAAACAAAGCCCAATTCACAGGTAGTCTATGTTGATGTGTTTTGCTCGTTTATGAGATACCGGGTTTTGACTTAAGAACAAAGCACTCTTGTTTTCACATAAAAATTTAAGACGATCTGGCGTGAGAGCATATAACCAACGCATTAGATGAGTTATTAAATTGATTTCAGCAGCGTGTTAGCCATCGCTCTATATTCAGACTCACAACTTAATCTTGACACCGTCGGTTGCTTTTTGGCACTCCATGAGAGCAAATTACCACCCAAATAAATGGAATACCCATATGGTCGTCGTTTTGTTTCTACACTTTAAGCCCAATCTGCATCTGAATAACCCACTAAAGTAGTGTTGATCGATGGGTCAGTCAAACATTAAACCAAAGGATTATCTACCCTTGACATATCTTAGGATTCGTTTGAAAAGCTAGAAGTGGGAGGTGAGATTGTGTTGGAGATATTGGTTGGCCTGGTTTACTGCATATGAAAGATCTGGATGGGTAATGGTAAGATATCGGAGAGCACCGACCAAGGAACGATATAAGGTAGGGTCATGAAAAGTTGTGCCGGTGGAGGTGAATGTGTCGGTACTCGGTAGTGGTTAGTGGGGTGGCTATCGGTTTTGTGTATGTGGGGCCTACCTGTAAAAGAATGTCGTAAGCGTATTTTTCTTGGCTCAAATAGAGGCCGGAAGTGGTGTTTGATTACCTCAAGGCCAAGAAAGTAACCCAAGGAACCAAGATCTTTTATTTTGAACTCATTATGTAGGTGATTTGTAACATATTATGAACATTGGAATCATTTCAAATGATAATAATATCATGTGCATAAACAAGTAATTAAAGAAGAACCATGTCGTTTTTAAAAACAAACAGTGACGAGTTAGCTCGACTACATTTGAAACCGAGATAGTCGTTGAAACCAAGCACAAGGTGCTTGTTTAAGACTGTATAATGCCCGTTTAAGTTTTGTTAGACCCTGTTTTGTATAATAGTCTTTTGTATTATTTAGAATTATTCACAATTTATTTTACTAGATTTTGGTTTCGTTTATGTATGTTTGGCCTGAGGCCATGTATTTAGAGCCCATTGGGCCGGTAATAATGAGATAGATGCATAACATGCTTCTCCTATAAATAGGGAAACACGTGCATACACAACACAACCTTTTAAAAAGACTCCATCTTATCCACTCATCAACTCCCTCTCTATTCTCTCTTCCTTTCCATTTCATAAAATAACCAAACACCTCAAGATCCGAGATCTCGGTTGCTTACTAGTGATTTCCGCTAACTAGTAAGTGGGATTGATTAAAGAACTTGTTAGATCCGGTGTTTGGACCTACAATTGATATTAGACTTGAAAGCTCTACTAGTTGTAGTTCTTGGGTCACAATCTTGAATTTTGGTCTTGTTTGAGTGTTTGAGACTTGTGTTCAAGTGTTTGAAGTGGGTTTTGGGCTTACTAAGTGTTTGTGCAAGTGTGAAATCAGATTAAAAGTTGTATTTAAGTGTTTTCAAGTGTTACAAGTGTGTCTTAGGGTGGAAAAGTGTGTTTACAAGCTAGATAATCGATTTAAAGTTATGTTCAAGTGTTTGGTGTTGTGGTTCGGGTGTTCTTGTTAGTGTTCAAAAGTTCCAAAAATGGTAAAAAGTGCATTTGTTCAAGGTTCGTATGTTAAAAGTGGGATTTGTACTTTCTAAAAAACAAATCGAATCGAGATTTCAAGTTTTTCGAATCGATACTTCAAAACAAATCTAATTGAGATTTCAACCTAACCGAATCGAGATTTCAAATTAATCGAATCGAGATTTCAAACTAATCGAATCGAGATTCAAACTAATCGAATCTAGTTTCTACAATTCGATTCGATTCTTTTAAAAATTCGATTCGACTCGTTGTAATTCGACTCGATTAATTTAAAATTCGATTCAACTGGATTGAAAGTCAATTCATTTTATATTCAACTTGATTTGCTTGTACTTAGAGTTTCGACATAATCTATTACATTTCTAAGTTTGTCTTCCTGATCTTATAAACAATATGTCACATGATCCTGAATTGCTTAAAAGTTGCATTATGCTAGAAAATGATGTTGGAACCACCACAAAACCTCCCAAGCTAATTTCATTTGAAAGTAAATTTGATGATTTCAAATGGAGGTTCAAGAACTTTATAAGAATGACTGACTATGTTCTTTTTAGATCCATTGAACGTGGACCTCGCCTATGACTGAAACACATGAAGGACCTATTGATACCCTCGTGGAAGGCTACATTGAAGAGTATAATAAATTAGTACTTGAAGATGAGAAGGCTTATGGTGTGCTAAATGCATGTCTGTCAGCTAATATTGCTCAAACAATGAGAGAGTACACTACTGCTAAAGGTCTCTAGGATGCTTTGGTTGAGAAATTTGAAGGCAATTTTGAAATGAGAAATGGTAGAAGGGAAATGTTGAAAGGAGAATTTAACATATTCAATCAAATTCAAAGAGAGTCTGTTAGAACTATGACTGAGAGATTTGAGAAGTTGATTACCAAAATGAGAAGCTCTGGAATCAACTATGATATGTCAGACATTAATCACAAGTTGTTGAATCACTGCTTATACATGGAATAGTAATGTCATCACCATCAAAAGAACAACAAATCTCAGCATTACAACTTTATCTAACTTGATCTCCACTATCAAGTTATTTGAAATGGATGATAAGCTTAGATAGAATAACCTTTTTATGTCTCTGAATCAAGTCGGGATTTCTACTGGTTCTGGAATCAGCTCTACCTTCCCCAGCCAATCACACCCAATCGTTCATCTTGTTGATGGTGTAAACTTTTATACTACTCGGCCTGACACCAACAAAGCCTTCAAGTCATTAACAAGTCAGAAAACCTCATAAACCTCAAGCCTATTCAAAGTTGTTGTTAACAAAGTCGTTGAACAAGCGCTCAAGGCTCGTTGGATAAACAAGTCAGCAAATAGCAAAACCAGAAGCTCAAGCCAGCCCATTAAAGTTGATGATTCCCACATTGCACTCTTCAATTCCATCATGGCCAGTCATGAAGAACTTATGCAAGGAAACCTACTACCTCCATCCTTCTAGTAAGGAGAGATTCTTGAAATCAATGAGAAGGATCTTGAGAAGATGGAAATCTTGAGAAGATGGAAATCAGATACCACATGGCCATGATAGTTTACTGGTACGGGAATAACAGTTTTAAAGACTCCAACAGCAAAAGCATTGGGTTTGATAAGGATCAGCTACGTTGCTACAATTTAAACAAAATAATACATTTGCAAAAGAGTGTACCAACCCAGCTAAGCCTTCAAATGATGTCAAGATAACTGAAGTCACGGATGAAGGTGGGAATAAAAACAACAAGAGACTAATGGGTCAAAGCAGCTCGTTGAGTCAAATAGTTTCACGAATTGGTCAAGGAAACTCAACTAAAGGCAACTCAAGCTCAAGGGCCATGCTAACACAGACTACTGAATCAGATTGGGAAGATCATCAGTTTAGCGAGCTGGTAAACGCATTGATTATTGACGGGATGGTATTTGTGAGGGATGATAAAGCTGTTTCAAGCTCCACACCAGGAGGAAACCTTGTCACTCCTGAAACTCTTGAGGTACACAAACACCTTTGCTCTCAAGCCTGTATAGATAAGGTAGAAACTATAGAACTCACAATCCTACACTAATTAGAGAAAACTTATGTTTTAGACACCTGAATGATGAATATAAGAAATCTTATAAGATATACACAACTAAAACCAAAACTCATCATGATGACATGGAAAAATTGCATGATAAATTGTTTCAGGCCAATAAGACAGTTGAGTTTCATGAAAAACGAATAATCGAGTTAAATGCTAAAATTGAGAAACTAGAACTTGATTTGTCACAAAGAAAAATAATTGTAGACAAGTTTGAGATGTCGTCTTATAAGCTAAATGGAATCATTGGAGCACAATTGGGGGTGAAACAAAAGACGGGGTTAGGCTATGAGCATGCTGCCATTCCACCTCCATTTAATGATAATTATACTAGCCTACCCCTTTTTAGCACACCTCTCTAGAGGACTAAATGGTCTATGTAATTGGACACGTACCAAAGTCTAAGATATTTGGTCCTCGTGTTTCTAAAACAGTTGATATGCCTATGCCCGTTGATTCTAATAGTGATTCATCTTGTTCAGCAGGTGGTGTAGAGGAAAGTGGGTCTTTGGAAAAGGACGTGAGCTGTGAGAATAAAAGAGTGTCAAATTCACGTTTTGTCTCTAATGTGAATTTAAAATCATTTATCAACTGTGTCTGTAAAAATAACAATTCTATTTCCAAGAAAAATACATTGTCTTCATCTTCGTATGTTGATGTAACTTGTGAGAATGTTAATGTTGGCACTTCTCATGTTATTTTGAATGAAATGTTGATGCTATTTCATATTGTGATTGTGACACTGTTTATGATAAAAACATATGTTGAAAATTGTAACAATTTGAAAAGGCCGGTTAATGTGAATGTATCAAGTTGTGCATCGTCAAGTTGTGACACCCCGCACTTTTACGTTAACACCGTTAACACAAACTTTGTCATCTTACACATCATACATAGCATTTACACGAGTCATTAATGAGTCACACACATGAGTCAGTCAGTACGCGTTGGTGATTAATGTCGAATGAAATATGTTTAAATAATTCAGATATAAGTGTTATGTGCTAGATGGTTTTATGTGTCACACGATTTAGTACATTATGCTCGCTTAACATGTTATTAGTTATTATATAAAAATAATATCTCAAGCATATGTTTATAATATTATTTATGTGAAATTACATGCCAAATGATTATGTGCTTAGGTCGTTGCTTGTTTCGTGAAATTATGATCAAATGAGCGTAACTTATACGTATTCGACTTTTATAAAATAGTATATATAAAATAACAATGGGGATTTATTTTTATAAACTTGGGTTAGTGTTTTGGTTGTAATGATCTGTTATGACTCGATTTGGAATTAAAAAGGTTCGTTTAAGTCATAACTTGTTTCAATAAGGATCATTCTTCAAAATTATGATTATATAAAATTAAAACAAATAAACCAAACCCTAACCCACCAAAAATCAGTCGACTCCTACCCTCTCTCCCTCTTTTTACGACCTCTCATCACACACCCATACACACTACTTTTAATCAACCTTAATTCTTGCAATTAGTGGTGTCTTTGAGTGATTCACATGATTCCTAATGTTTATCGGTAAGTTTTATGTATCAATTTTATGTTTTAATGAGTTATTGTGAAACCCTAGATGTTCAGTCTCTTTAGCTTTGATGATTATAATGTTAATTGATGAATTAGAACCATAGGTATGACATAAACATTTTAGGATTTGAGTTTTGATGATAACAGTTTGCTGATAGATTCGTTCTCGTTTATTGATTGGTTTGTAACTTGATGTTAAACGATGATTATTGATCGATTCTTGATTCTAGGATATATTATTCTGAGTCTAGTTTCCAGAAAGCTAAATTTTGTAATTTTTGGAGAAGTTTTGTATAGTTTTTATGATTTTACAAAAAACATGTGTTGAAGCTGATGTGGGAATTCAAATTCTAGTCTGTTTTACCAACATCATTACTTGAGATTAACAAAGCCAAATGAGTTTGTTCCACTTCTGGAACTTAGAATTACGAGTCTAAAAGACAACCCAATTGGCCTTGCACAAGTTGGATAAATGAGTTGAGAGAACCATGAAACAATTTTTTGTTGCGCAATCTGCTAAACTGTGGGTACCTATCTGTAATGATTGAATTATTGTGAGTTATGTATATATGAGAAAATATAATAAAAAGTTTTTGAGAAACCTAATTCATATATGCTACTGTGGTAAATTTGTATCATTTATCCTTAAGGTTTACTTAGTGAATAAAATCATTTTGTATGTGCCATAATCTGTCTCGTGAACTGAATGATCATAAGTTGAGTTGTATGATGAATATTTGGTTGCTTTGTAGTGATATGATGTGTGGATACATGTTAAGATTTTTTGGTACAATTGACATTACTTATTATCACCAATGAGCTTTCGTGTCAAGTTTGTGTTTGTGTGTGAGTCCATACTTGGGGTTTAGAGTCATGTGTTGTTGAACACATTCTCATAACTTAAACACTTGTACTAGGTAACGATTAGCGAGTCAAGTGCATCATTTTGGGTTTTGAGAAAAGTCTATTACACGCGACACCAGGTGAGTTCATGCTTTTTCCAATTTGTTTTCTGGAGAGAAAACACAAAAATATTTTCGTATACTTGTTTTCTAGAAAGAAAACACCAAACATTTTCCTTGTTTTCTAGATTGAAAACACTAAACTATTTTTGTATACATGTTTTCTGAATTTAAAACACTAAACTATTTTAGTATACTTGTTTTCTGGATTGAAAACACAAAATATTTGCCTATACATGTTTCTGGATTGAAAACACGGGCGTACTTACATACTGGTTTTCTGGAAGAAAACGCAGCAACTTATTTTGGATTTATGTAATTTCTTATATATCACAAGTGTATACTAGATGCCCTCATATCACTTAAAGTCCTTACATACCTTGAACCGTTAGGATGGGATCGCGGGGAAATTTATGTAGTACTACTGGGTTTGCCAAACCCCACCTGCTAAAACTCGACTGGAGGTCGGACGGGTGTAAATTGTCCTAACATATTTGTGCTAGTATTTTGTTATATACCTGGTAAGAAGGCATACAGACAGTCAGATTTGGTTCAAACGTCTAGTGGATTGTAAATGGGTTAACAACCCTGGTATATTTGAAAAATGCTAAATCTACTTACACATATACTACTTATGCTACGTATACTACATATACTATTTATACTACTTTTTACTACAACTTTTGAACTCACCAACCTTGTGTTGACCCTTGAGTATTTATACTTGCCCAGGTTGCTAGACGTGCTAAGGAGCGGGTTGCATTGCATATGCCAGGAGTAACAGTTGTCGCATGAACTTTTATTTCACATTGTTTACATTTGATGGGCTGTGCATGTTTGAGCACGTGGTTTATTATTTTAAACCATTTACCTTATGCTTCCTCAAAACTTTAAACTGTTTGATTTGGTTTTTGTTTTCTCATGTTTGAATGAGACTTAAATAATGTTTTGAATATTTGAATTGGATGTTTGGTATAACAAATGAGCTAGATCCTGATATGTCACACGCCTCGCGGTTAGAATCCGTTAGTCGAAATTTGAGGGTGTGACATGTAAGCCTGAGGATATGTCAGGATCAAATTCTTACTATCACTACAAACTCGTAACCCACACATATGTTGACAAGACAGATTACGAAATCACCAAGTGAAAACCCCTTGATTATTAATTGCGGAAACAATGATAATCAGGATATTGCTTCAATAACACAGAGCTAACAAACATGCTACAAACTCAAAAGATTTTCATTCATAGTAATCAGTGAAAATACAAAGGAAATATCTTTAGGGCTTCTTGGTGGAATGTCAGGTGTGGCTGCTTTTCGTATAAAATATTCTATATACTTCGAAAAGTGTGTTATAAGCCGTTGTCATAGATATGACCTAGTATTTCCTTATATAGCCTTATCTGACACCTTCTAGAAACTTTAATGATTGTTAAAACATATTCAAACATACTCAAAATTATTACAAGTGTTAACTGGTCTTTGAGTAACCTTTTGCCTTTCTCGAGTAGACATTGAAATCCATGAGTGTGCTTGAACATTCTTTCGAGTAAGATTTTACTTAGAATATTTTTCTGAGAAAATATTCTCCAAGCAAACTTCAATCTTCATGATATAATCAAACTTTGATCGACAATATCCTACGAGCAAACTTGTTTTTCATGATCTCTTCAACCTTTTAAGTCTAAGACTTATTCTAGCAAACTTAGTTTGCTCGGGATACTGTAGCTTGCTCGAGGTTGAACTTTTCTTGTAGAAGTCCTTATAATAATTTCATTAACTTTATACTAGTGTGCTTGAGATCAAATTATTGAATCCTTGCTCGACCCGCCAATATACTTGGTTTAAGCATGGATAAGTCAAGAGTTTGCTTTAAAACAAACCTTGCTCGACTGAAGAACAACCTTGCTTTATGAAGTGTAGCTTGCTCGAACTTAACACTTAGAAGAATTCCAAAAGATAACCTTACTCAAAATAAGATACCTTGCTTGAATAAGTGTAAAGATTGCTCGAAGTGACTGTTTTGCTCGAATTCTATTCTTAGCATATTTCTGAGAAGGTTGAGAAGATTCCAATCTTCCTTGATTATCTTTTAGGCCTAACAATCTCCCCTAGATTGGAACAAACTCATATGCACCATACACCTCTAGATTACTTACACTTGTTTCAAAAATACACATCAACTCCTTAAAAGCAATAAATTACATTACTTAAAAGAAAAGATTGTATATTCAAATTCGGCCTTAAGGGCAATAAACATCAAAATAAAATTACATCAAAATACATAATCAAAATTTAGGTAATACTTAAACACCTTCATAGTTTAGCTCCTTGATCTTCTCCTTTCTTCCACTGTTCTTTCCCATCAAAACAGATGTTGCCTACTGTTGTAATATTGATATCTCTTCATGAAATGGATGATTCTCTGGGAGGTCCCATTTCATAATGTCATGTAAGTCATCCGTATGGAGATATTCCATTTCAGAATCATCTTCTATAATGCCAAAAGCAAGACCTTCAGTTTTCTTTTCATAGGTTATTCTTGAAATCCTTCCATTTCTTTGTACTTCTGAATTTGGTCTGCTCATTCTTCTCTTCATACTTATGCACTCCTTCATATTGGCATAGGGATTTACAAATTTTTTAGACTTGTCAAAAGAAATCCCTACCATTCTGATCTCACTGAGTCTTTTCTGCCTCTTTCTTTTCTCACCTACAGTATACTCCATGTTTCTTCGCTAATATTTTATGGTCTCATCTCCCCTTATATTTTGCCAACTCTAATTAATACAACTCTTTTCTTTGAGTGTCAAATAGTTTGCTCACATCTTCATATGCACCTCTTGCAGCCATCAGCCTATCAAGTAATTGCTCTTGTTGTTCAGTTAGAGCAATTTTCTTTTGTTTTGCAATTCTTTCCCTTGCCTTGTCAGCCAATCTTTTTCTTTATTTATCTTCTTTCTCCTTCTCTGTCTTCTCCTTTTGTTCTCTTTCTCTTTTGTGTATTGCAGT
Source organism: Bidens hawaiensis (assembly GCF_021521415.1). Lineage (NCBI taxonomy): Eukaryota > Viridiplantae > Streptophyta > Magnoliopsida > Asterales > Asteraceae > Bidens > Bidens hawaiensis. Next base: position 33,777 of record NW_027495125.1, on the reverse strand, counting down.
TACCTTTTCTTCATCATGTACTTTCTTTTATAATGATTTGAACTTTGCTTCCACTTTCCTTCTTGACATATATTCAACAATATCAAATCCAACTCCCTTTTCAACGAGAAAGCCTGCCTTTCCACCAAATCTCCTCAGCACAATAGATTTTCTTTCCAATTCAGCCTTGGCCTTCAATTAAACCCTTCATCTCTCATTTTCATCTTCCTTTGCTTTCAATGCTTTACTCAGATTTATAATTTCTTCATATGTCATTTTGTTTAGCTGCTCATTAGAGTATTTGCATTGTCTTAAATAAAAAAAATGTAGTTTTAGTATTCTCTTCTTCTCTTATCTTTTCTTTCTTTCCTCCTCTCTTTTCTTTCCAAACAAATGATCAAGATCTTCATCAGCATGAATCTTGATAACTTCATAATCCATTCCATGCCTCAATAAAGCAATGATCCTTGGATCTTGCCTTCTAAATTCCTCTATCCTGGCTTCAATGTCTTTAAGACGTACATCAGTCAAAGTAATTTGAGGTGAACCATGTTCAACCTCTTTTTCTCTCTCTCCTTCTCCTTCCTTATCCTCATCAAGATCAGATTGATCCTCCAATGCCCCTATTTGAGGTTCATTGAGATCCATATTGTCATTCAGCTCATAATCTTCTGGGTTGAACACTTGTAATGAAATAACATGGATAGGTTCTTCATTTATCTTCTCTTTTTCTTTTTCCTCCTCCAAGTTTTTCCTTTGTACTTTCTTCTTATTGTAAATCTCTTCAGGAATGTTTCGTACAAATATCTTTCAATTATTGGCATATTTAACCATATCAATTGGTCATTCTCTTTCAGTAGATATGATATTCTCTACTAAATCAGCTATCACCTTATCAGATGAAGCTTTCATCATTTCATCCTTTATTCTCTTTCCATCATAGTCAACTACCAATTGTCTATCAATATTTTATTCAATTATTGGTTCAACAATTGGTGTTGCTTCATAGTCTCTTCTACAATATTCTCCATTTCACTATGAAACTTCTCCACAACCACAACAAGAGCTTTCTATGCATCTTCATTTTTTTTTAACCTCAAGAGTCCCTTTAAGAACCTCTTGGTCAAGCTCATTTCATTCATCTCAAGCTGCTTCTGTAATTCAATATGTTCCAACAAGAATCATTGCTCTTCAATTTCTTTTTCAGTAATTTAAGAATTCTCCATCAAACAAGAATCTGCACACTTCATCCCATTTTGTGACAATTAAACTATTGGTAAACTAGCTCGAATCTACATTGACGAAATTGTATCTTGACATGGTGTACCATTTTCAATTATATCAAATCGTGATAGCCATTTTACTTCTCGTTTCTGGAAAGCTGTGCACAAAGCTTTAGGAACCCGAATAGACCTGAGCACAGCCTACCACCCTCAAACCAATGACCAATTCGAAAGAACCATTCAAACCTTAGAAGATTTGCTTCGTGCTTGTGTGTTAGACTTTAAAGGGAATTGGGATCAACACCTCCCACACATTGAATTCTCTTACAATAATAGTTACCATATTAGTATACAAGCAACACCATACGAAGCATTATATGGTCGAAAATGTAGATCATCACTTTGTTTGACGGAAGTGGGTGATACTCAAGTTACAAGGTCTGATTTGATTCAGGAAACAACTGATAAAACTCGTAAGATTAAACAAAAACTGAAAGCCTCCCGTGACCGACAAAAGAGTTATGCTGATGTTCGTATAAAACCATTATATTTTGAAATAGGCGACAAGGTGTTTCTTAAAGTGTCCCCATGGAAAGGTGTTATAAGGTTTGGTAAACCTGGTAAACTCGCTCTGAGGTACATTGGGCCTTTTGAGTTTATTGCTAAAATTGGTCCCGTAGCCTACCGATTGAAACTACCTCTAGAGTTAAGTTCTATTTACGATGTGTTCCATGTATCGAACTTGAAAATGTGTCTAACTGATGAAACGGAGAAAGTAACACCGGAAGATGTGGAAGTAAACGATAAGCTAAACTTCGTAGATGAACCAGTAGAAATAGTAGACGGGAAAACAAAACAATTACGACACAACAAAATTTCTTTGGTTAAAGTCCGGTGGAACTCACAACGAGGACCCGAATAAACTCGGGAACGAAAGGATGTATTCCGAAAGAAACACTCAAACTTATTTCCTAAAAAGAAATCAGTTGATACATCGAGTTTCTGGGATGAAATTTCTTAATGGGGGAGAATGTGACATTCATGACAAAACGAGGTACATCTTATTTGCTGCGTAATGATTAAATAGTTAACCGGTTAGTTCGTATTGAGTAAATTATTAACCAAACGATACTGATTATCACCCGAGTACACCAGGGGACCATATACGAGTGATATTTTTATTATAATAACTAACATATTGGTATTATAGCCCTACAAAACCACTTAAACGGAAATATTTTTGTTTAATTATACGCTATGAACTTAAACTCGATCGTATGTACCAAAACAAGCATTGTATCATCTGTCAATGCGAAAAAGACTTACAGAACACTTATATATATATATGATGTTTTAAGCAATTTGTGAAAATATTTTGGAATTTTACAATGAGCTAGTATGTTTTTCTTACTTTACAAAATTGAGAAGCTGAACTAAATTTAGACTCGTGATTTCACATTGGCATGCAAAAAGAGGCCAAAGTAGGGGCCAATGGGACCCCCCCCCCATATGGAGGCTAAAAATAAAAAGCACCCACCACTTTAGTATATCTTCAAAGTTAGATATTTTTCTTGATCATTTCACACCTATACTTCACATACAACTTCTGGCCAGCTTTAAACATCACTTTTCTAGAAAAAACTTCAAGGTATCAATCAAAATTTTGATGATTTTAGGTATTGTTATTCCTATTTAAACATAAGTAATCATGTTTCTGTAAGTCCCGAAACTGGATCACTACAACTATGATATAAACCCGAACACGATGTTTGTGCGGAATCCTAATACGGTGGTAATTCACGAACAATGATACGAAATAATATTAATATGACAAACACGATAATACTTCAAATGCACACGATTATATTAATAAACCGTCTGGTACATGAGATTACACAAAAACGTATTGCTCTCTAGATGGTGGCTATGAGAGTATTCAATAGATGCTCACCAACTGATCAACCCCTAAACCCTATACAAGTATTCTCTATATATAGGGAAGCTAACAATCGAGCCCAAAGTAAAGCCCAAAGCCCACCGAGATCCCTTAGTGATCTCGGTTTACATACATAGCCCACCACGAAACCCAACAACACTTAGAACTAAGTACAAACCACCAAATATGGACCCAACAATCTCCCCCCTTGGTTTGTAACTTCGTTCTTATTTATTTCACTTCAAACTAGCCTAACCGATGTAATTCTTCAACTCGTCTTTGTTTATGTCACTTTAGTCTTGATCATGTCACGGCCTTTTGATATGCGTCAGTCTAACCAAATTATGGCCCAACAATCTTGCCCTTAGTCTGATGCTTTCAAGATCTTCAGAATCTTTACTAGAACATAATCAGCAACTTCAGTGATCAGCAACTTCAGCATCTGCTTCCAATAATCAATCATCTCCCCCTTGTTTGACAGCATCATCCAATTTGAATCTCAAATACTTTAAATGCTTCCGTTGCAAGAAATCAGTCTTCAAAGAATAATCAACTTTGATAGAAAGATCAACCACAATATTTTGAAAACAATTAAATAAGACAAAATGAGACAGACATATTTTTGTACTTTTTATGTTTTTTTTCTAATTTTCTTGAAAAGACTTGAAATGAGATCATACCAGCTAAACCAACTATAACACAATAACCGATATCAGATTTCATGAGCTGAAAACTTCAAAACGATTTCTTAACACATTTTATTCGACAAGAGTAATCAAGAAGTAAAAATAAAATAAAACCAAAAAACAACAAATAAAACAAATTTAATTACCCGGTCTTCTTGTAATTTAGCAAAAATTTGGGATCAAATTTCAGTTTTTGATAAAAACGTCGCCTTTTATGAAAAGATCCGAACATGGAATCATATTGTTTAAGGTGCTGTCACAAGGATTCATGTTCAGCGTTATTATGATATAAAGAAACATGTTGATAGCAGGTATAACAAACTTAGCATGATTTTCATTGCATTAGTGATATGAATTAGGTTCAGTTCGGCATAAAGCTTAGATGGACATCACTCATGGACCTGTGATACCTCCTATCTCTTCTCAAAGTGTATTTGACTTTCCCCAGATCACCCCAATTTGACTCCAACCCCTTAATGCTTGCTCTTAGACTGATGCTTTCAAGATCTTCAGAATCTTTACTAGAACATAATCTGCAACTTCAGTGATCAACAACTTCAGCATCTGCATCCGATAATCTATCATCTCCCCCTTGTTTGATAGCATCATCTAATTTGAATCTCAGATACTTCATATGCTTCCGTTGCAAGAAATCAGTCTTGAAAGAATAATCAACTTTGATATAAAGAAGTAAACGCAATCACCAATTTTTATTTTATTTATTTTTTAATAATAATAATAACTTAACAGTACAATAGTTTTGGTGATTAAGACACTAACGGGCTCGTGTATGACTGGGTAGTTGCTTTTCTGCCTATCATTCGGAGAGATGTATCTGGAGACATGCACATGTCTTCAAAATGACTCTCCACATTAAGTTTAGCAACTTTAGTTTATATCACTTTAACTTTTACGCATCATGGAAAGCTACCATATACAACAATGACTGTTCTAGAGTCCTTTAAGCTTAATAAATTCACCCGTTAGGCACACAAAAACGATGTATCTATCATTTTCTAAAGGTTGGATCAATTCTCATTTGAAAATATTTTGAGGCTTCTAATAAGCTGTTAACTGAATAGTACTATCACTTCCCTGGGGGTTAAGTAAAACACACGTGTTACGAATTCAGTCACCCCGGTCACTTTAAGCCTTCAGGTAAATGGTTATCCATTGTAACCACAGATGGTTAACCGGACCAAACATGCATGAAAACACATGTCCTTCCAGCTCAGAGTTACCGACATAATTTTAAGTGATAGAATACGAAACACAAAACACATCATAGTCTCCCTGAGTGCTTTCAGTCGTTAGGTAAATGACTATCCTGTGAATCTACAAGTAGAACACCGGAACAACCATATATAGGTATATGTCCTTCAGACTTGAGCAATCGACATAATTTTAAGCGGGAATGAATCTTGAAAAACAAAAAAAATTAATTTTAATAATAGAGACAACGCACACACACTATTTTTTCCTTTTTGATTTAAAAAAAACGCACACACACTATTTTTGTCTTTTTGATTTTTCTCTAATAAAACGCACACACACTATTTTTGTCTTTTTGATTTTTCTCCCCCTAAATTTGTGCAAAAATAAACAAATATGTACAAATTTATACCCAAAAAGACTCAATCCTCGAAACGAAGCATTTTAAGAAAAGCCACAAGCACATTAAATTTTGCTGTTCCGACCGGTTTTGTAAATAAGTCCGCCAGATTGTTGTCGGTGTGGACTTGTTCAAGATGAATCAATTTTCGATCGAAACAGTCACGAATAAATGAATTTTAATATCATTGTGCTTGGTTTTAGAGTGTTGAACAGGGTTTTTCACAATAGCAATGGCCGCATCATTATCACAGAAAATAGGGGTGTCAAGAAATTCCAAACCGTAATCCAGCAACTGGTTTTGCATCCAGATAACCTGAGAACAGCAGGCAGATGCGGCAACATACTCTGCTTCGACGGTCGAGGTGGACACTGTTTGTTGTTTCTTACACTGCCATGAGATGAGGAGATCTCCAAGAAACTGACAACCGGCTGACGTTGTTTTCCTGTCTATGTCATCTCCACCATAATTGCTATCAGCAAAAGCATAAAGATCAAATTCTGATTGTTTGGGATACCAAAGACCTAACTTTGGTTGTCCCTTCAGATATCTAAAAATACGTTTAACAACAATTAGATGAGAGAGTTTAGGGTTAGCCTGGAATCGAGAACATTGACAGACTGCAAACATGATGTCAGGACGGCTAGCTGTGAGGTACATCAGAGACCCGATCATCGATCGATAGTACGTTTGATCTATGGGACTCCCTTCAGGATCAGATGACAGTAGTGGTCTTTCTGTCATTGGAGTGTTAGCACTCTTGGAATCTTGAAGTTCAAACTTTGCCAGCATATCTTCAACATACTTTCCTTGATGCAGTAAAATTCCTGTCGGGCTTTGGCGAACTTGTAAACCCAGAAATGTAGTCATTTCACCCAACGAGCTCATTTCAAATCTCTTCTTCATTACACCCTCAAATTCTGTACATAACTCAGCACTAGTGGATCCAAAAATGATATCATCAACATAGATCTGGACGAGAATCAAATCTTTTCCAACAGTTTTCCGGAACAAGGTTTGATCGATTGTTCCACGCTTGTAGCCATGATCAAGAAGATGCGCGGTCAATGTAGCATACCACGTTTGAGGATCCTGATGAAGCCCATACTATGCCTTGTCTAACTTGTAGACATGATGTGGTTTCTTAGAATCAACAAAACCCGGTGGTTGATCAACATAAATCTCCTCTTTGACCTCACCATACAAAAACGCGGTCTTGACATCCATATGATATACAGCAAACCCCATATATGATGCATAGGCCAGAAAAATTCTAATCGCCTCAAGTCTAGCCACTGGAGCATAGACCGCTGTGTAATCTAACCCCTTAACCTGGCGAAACCCATGAAATACCAGTCGGGCTTTCTTTCGAACAATAACCCCGTTGGCATCTTGTTTATTCCTGAAGACCCATCTTGTATCGAGAGCTTTCTTTCCTTCCGGCAGTTTAACCAATCTCCAAACCTTTAACTTATCAAACTGATTTAATTCTTCTTGCATGGCATCAACCCAACTAGGTTCCTGAAGAGCCATTTCAACATTCTTTGGCTCAATTTGGCCATTTCAATATGTGTCCAGTCTGACTTCTGGTGGACACACCTGCTTCAATGGGACCTATGATATTTTCAGTCGGATGATTCTTCTAGATTCTCGAAGGAATTAAATGATTGGAAATATCATTGTTAGGTTGAAGATTTGTTACGTTCTCATCAGAATCAGTAAGAGGGTTCTTCCAGCTAGTTGTCGCCGTACTGTGAGAGTACGAAGTACCGGCAACGTATTCATTTGGAATGGCATCGGGAAACAGTGTGCTCCCGAATATCTGACGGACGGAACTCCCCCCCTTAACATTTGTAGTATTCTCAGATGAGTTTGGTGAATAATCTATTTCTGAAGATTGTTTTGGCTGACTGTCAGTTGTGGTCGAAACACTGCTTAACTCAGCAATATCATCATCCAGTAATGGAGAAATATGAGACACTTCCTATGAACTATCTTTCGTAACTTCCACTATGGGACCACCTTGAGAGTTTGTGTTGATGACTGGAAATACATTGAAAGGTTTGAAGAATTCATTTTATTAAAGTTATTTCATAAACAAGGCTTAAAGGGTCAAACTAGAACTACAGAGATGGGGGCACACAAGTAAGTCCTGTCGTGTCTCAAATGAAAGGCTTGTCAGTTTACTGGCACTAAGTCCAATGTTCAACCTTAAAGCCTAAGCTTGCTTTTATATAAAATCTTTTGATCAAGCACTAGGGGTTGGAGTCAAATTGGAGTGATCTGGGGAAAGCCAAATACGCTTTGAGAAGAGATAGGAGGCATCATAGGTCCATGAGTGATGTCCATCTAAGTTTTATGCCGAACTGAACCTTAATCATATCACTGATTCAATGAAAATCATGCTAAGTATGTTATACCTACTATCAACCTGTCTCTTCATGTCATAATAACGTTGAACATGAATCTTTGTGACGACCTCTTAAACGATATGATTCCATGTTCGGATCTTTTCATAATAGGTGGCGTTTTTACTAAAACTGAAATTTGATCCCAACATAATAAATTCAAGGGAGTTTTGTGTATATTAATGTGGATTTATTTTTGGTTTTTGTTCTTGGTTACTTTTATCTTGTTTTGTCTTGTTCATCTCAGTTATATTTTTCTCGGAACTACTCTCTTCGAAACGTCTGTTTAAACTGAGCTTGCTTTTGAAATTGGGCTTTGAAAACCTTTTGGGTCTTTTATCTATTTGGACATATCTTTACTTGGGCCATTTTTGGTTTGAGTCCATTTAGTGTCCTCGGCCCGTTTTTGTTGTAATATAAGTGGTATTAAAGTTTTTTTAAACTATCACTTTCATTATTCTCAAAATCAAAACTCTTTATCTCTCTCAAGCTTCTTAGCCAAAATCAAAACCCTCATCACTGATCATTATTCAAAGTGTTCTTATTTGATTAACAGGTATTGGAGATCCATATACAGACAATGACTTAATTGATGGTTGACATGCACTGATTTCATGAATAATCTGATGAACTGATAGTGAATTCATGTGCATTTAAGGGTTTTTGATGGATTTCTTAGGGTTTACACAGTGTTTTCGGTCGATTATTATTGAATAAATGCAGGTTTAATGGAGGTTTTGCAGAGATCTCTGTGGGATGAAGATGATTACACGTTTCCCCAGGTGGAAACCAAGGGGTTCTCTGTCCCCAGCTGTCAAGGAGTTATCGGTTGACTTTCGTTGACCGAGAACCCCTTGTCTTGACAGAGAATTTATGTTCTCGGTCAAGACTTGACCGAGAACCCCCGTTCTCGGTTAAATGTTGACTGAGAACTCCAGTTCCCGGTTGACTTTATTGACTTTCGTTGACCGAGAACCCTCCCTGTTGACCGAGATCTCTCCTACTGGACTGTGTACTCACTGTTGGGCCCAATAGTATACTGGGTTGTTTTATTGAGCCAACTAATGGATCTTGTGGGATCTCAAATGACTTTTAGCTGGGCCTGTTTTAAATCTTTAGCCCAAAATTCTAATAAATGTATTATTATAATTGCTCTATATATTGTCTAACTTGATACGTTTGGTGCAGAAATGGCTGATCAGAATCCGTTAAAGTTTGTTGATACGCATAACATAACTGTTCATCTGTTTGATCCACCCATGGACCACAAGGAAATCAAGTCGATGATTGTCGGACTCAACACGTGCAGGATCTCTCATGCTCTTCGAGAGAACCCTGTCATTTGCAAGAAGATGTTTACCGACTTTTAGAACAATGCGTCAATTAATCCACGAGGGCCAGACGGAGTCGTGTCAATTGATTCCAAAGTACAGAAGAAGCCAGTCGTTGTTACCGATGCCATTATCAGGGAAGTGCTTTTGTTTGGGGATCAACCCGACTACCCAACAGAGTACTCTACTGCTGAAGTTACTGAGGTTCTTACAAGAAGGGGTTACGAAGGTACCTATCCTCCAGCAATCAAGAAGTTATTTCACCCGTATTGGAGATACCTGTTACACACATTCTTTACATGTATCTCAGGGAGGAAGGGAGGTTCAGATGAGATCAGTCACACTCAGATGTCTGCTATTGTTGCTCTGATCATGGATTGGAATTACAATTATTCCAAGTTCGTTTTCAATGAAATGATGAGCAACCTAAAGGCAAAGAAGAAGGAGATGTTCCTAATGTATCCAAGGTTCTTACAGATGATCTTTGATTCTCATTACACCGACCTGGTTAGATCTGTTGAGACCTTGGACATGAAGTCTATGGGACCTAATACTTTTGGGTTGATGAAGCAGTCGAGAAAGGGAGCCAAAGTGGTATATCGGGGCTTAAACGCTCTGGTAAAATTCAGACGATTTGCTGAGACTGAAGCTGAGCTTGTTATAGCTCAGGTTGCTGACGAGCATGTGGCACCCGCTCAACCACGTGCTGCAATGTTTGAAATTTCTGACGACGAAGAAGATGAAGAAGAACACCATCAGACAGTCACTCTTACTGATGATGAAAAGTTGAAAGCCCTCGAAGCTGCTAAAGTTTTATTTCAGTCAACTGCGCTGAAATATCCTCAGACAGTTATTGAAAACATTGAGGAAGAATATAGTGAAGAACCAACTGCTGATCTCATTCATCGCAAACGAAAAAGAGCTGATCCGAGATCTAGCGAGTTGGATAGCGAAGACGAAACAACCATCGTTACACCAACACCAGAAACAACCACCAGCCCACAACAACACACTGCTCAACCAGAATCACAAGCTCCAGAAACGCAAACTGAGCCAGATGCATCAGCTGCTGAGCCATCATTTCAAGATTTGCTGTCCAGTGATTTTGTTAGTGAATTGATTTTGAGACAGAGATTCCTTCACTGAGACTACTGATATTCCCTCTAGCTCATCCAGCCCAGCCATTCAAGGCCAATTAAGCCCAGGTACATCAAGCAAGGTTGCCCAAATCCTTGATATGCAGTAGAGTTATTTTCAAAACAAGGGTAAAGGGGTGGTTCTTGAGAATGCCCCTGTAGACATTCAAGCACTGCAACGCCGAGTTTTTGAACTCGAACAAGATTCAGTAGTTAAAGATGTTCGTATTCAGGAACTTGAAGCAAGCAACTCAGACAAGGACTCCAAGATTAAAGAGTTGCAGTCTGGCATGGGAGGTTTAACAGCTATGTATCTTGATCTTCAGCAAAAGTTATTTCAGAAATTCGGAGATGAATTTAAAAGCAATGATGATGTGATTCATCAAACTCCCACTGCTGATCAAGACAAAGACTCTACTACTCGTCCAGCCGACAACATCAGTATCAGCTGACAACAGGAATCAGAGTCACTAAAGCAATACCTGGATGCACCCCCAGTCACCAAAGAGAAGTCAGACAGGATTCAAAAGAAATTTCTTGAGAAAGGAACGAATAAACTGTTGGTGATGAAGAACTCGGATCAGAATATTGAATCATCGGATCACCTAGACAGGTACGTCATTACGCTTCAAAAGGGGTTCTCTGATAGATACGGTGATCAATCGGGAGTATTATCATGGGGCTTCGATGCGGATAAGAACATGTGGTGGGTGAAAAGGAAGTCAGGAACCATCGAGTATTATAAGAAGATGAAAGACGTTGGTTCCTGGACTAAAGTAGATTTAAGTGATCTAATTAATTCTCCATTCACCAATCCATCTAATGACAAACGAGGAATAGATTTTTGGAATTTTCTGAAACTTCAAGTTGATCGAGGCTTCCCGAACATGACAACTGCAGAATCTTTCTTGAAAAAGGCAAAGGGGGTTAAGGATCCAAGGACGGGAAAGACGATGGTTAATGTTATGTGGCCTCCTATAAAGAAAGCTACTTATAATCCCGTACCAGATGCCATTCCTGATGGCACTTTGGAGAACATGAGGTTCTGGTTCTATGATTCTTTTACTGCCACGGTTATTATCAAACTACAAAAGGGAAAAGGTCAATATCAATTCGTTGATCCTAAGGATTTGTTGAAATTTGGAGAAAAGGATATCAAGACGCTCAGCATGTTTCAGATTGTAGATGATCCACTTTTTGAAACAGCCGCCAAAGAATACACGAGCATGGTTGCGTCTATCATCAACTGCAAGTTTTGGGCGGGAGCGTTGAAGGATGCTGATGTAGACTACATGGAGCACGATTAAAGATAAAGCTACAAACCAAGGGGGAGATTGTTGGGCCGAGTTTATGTGGTTTGTACTTAATATATGTATGTTGGGCTTGGGTGCGGGTTTCCATGTAAACCGAGAACACCTTTGTGTTCTCGGTGGGCTTTTACTTGTTTGGGCCAGTGTGTTGGTTCCCCTATATATAGTTAATATTGTGTATAGGGTTAAGGTTGTTCATTCAATTGTTTTGTCTTCGTGTATTGTAAGTGCTTAAGCACCCGACATATCTAATATACGTGTGTTTTGAAGCTCTACCGTGTTATCATTACTGTTTTACTCGTGTTCTTGAATCAACAAGTCTTGGTATTCCGCACCAATACTTGTCATAAGTCCCGAAACTGGATCACTACAACTATGATATCAACCCGAACACGATGTTAGTGCGGAATCCTAACACAGTGGTAATTCAATATTAATGATACGAAATAATATGAATATGACAAACACGATAATACTCCAAATGCACACGATTATATTAATAAACCGTCTAGTACATTATTGCTCTCACCAACTAATCAACCCCTAAACCCTATACAAGTATTCTCTATATATAGGGAAGCTAACAATCGAGCCCAAAGTAAAGCCCAAAGCCCACCAAGATCCCTTAGTGATCTCGGTTTACATACATAGCCCACCACGAAACCCAACAACACTTAGAACTAAGTACAAACCACCAAATATGGACCCAAAAATCTCCCCCTTGGTTTGTAGCTTCGTTCTTATTTATTTCACTTCAAACTAGCCTAACCGAAATCCATAGGGATTTCAGTATTACACCGATGTAATTCTTCAACTCGTCTTTGTTTATGTCACTTTAGTCTTGATCGTGTCACGCCCTTTTGATATGCGTCAGTCTAACCAAATAATGGCCCAACAATCTTGCCCTTAGACTGATGCTTTCAAGATCTTCAGAATCTTTACTAGAACATAATCAGCAACTTCAGTGATCAGCAACTTCAGCATCTGCATCCAATAATCTGTCATCTCCCCCTTGTTTGACAGCATCATCCAATTTGAATCTCAGATTCTTTAAATGCTTCCGTTGCAAGAAATCAGTCTTGAAAGAATAATCAACTTTGATAGAAAGATCAACCACAATATTTTGAAAACAATTAAATAAGACAAAATGAGACAGACATATTTTTGTAATTTTTATGTTTTTTTTAATTTTCTTGACAAGACTTGAAATGAGCTCATACCAGCTAAACCAACTATAACACAATAACCGATTTCAGATTTCATGAGCTAAAACTTCAAAACGATTTCTTAACACATTTGATTCGACAAGAGTAATCAAGAAGTAAAAATAAAATAAAACCAAAAAACAACAAATAAAACAAATTTAATTACCCGGTCTTCTTGTAATTTAGCAAAAATTTGGGATCAAATTTCATTTTTTGATAAAAACGCCACCTTTTATGAAAATATCCGAACATGGAATCATATTGTTTAAGGTGCTGTCACAAGGATTCATGTTCAGTGTTATTATGATATAAAGAAACAGGTTGATAGCAGGTATAACAAACTTAGCATGATTTTCATTGCATCATAGATATGAATTAGGTTCAGTTCAGCATAAAGCTTAGATGGACATCACTCGTGGACCTGTGATACCTCTTATCTCTTCTCAAAGCGTATTTGGCTTTCCCCAGATCACCCAATTTGACTCCAACCCCTTAATGCTTGATCAAAAGATTTTTATAGATAAACAAACAAGAATTTTGAGCTTTAAAGTTGAACGTTAGACTTACAAGCCATCCAGACTTACAGGCCTTTCATTCGAGACATGACAGGAATTACTTTTGTGCCCCCATCTCTGTAGTTCTAGTTTGACCCTTTAAGCTTTAGAAATACGAAACCTTTTTTATTTTTGCTTCACAATAATTCCTTTTTTTTATTTTTATAATATATAGTTTTCTCTTTTCTTTTTTTTTACTTGGAGCAAAAACTTAGAAACATAATATTTTTGGTGATCAAGACACTAACAGGCTCGTGTATGACTGGGTATTGCTTTTCTGCCTATCATTCGGAGAGATGCATGTGGAGACATGCAAATTTCTTCAAAATGTCTCTCCACAGTAAGTTTAGCAAATTTAGTTTATATCACTTCAACTTTTACGCATCATGGAAAGCTACCATACAAATCAATGACTGTTCTAGAGTCTTTTAAGCTTAATGACTTCACCCGTTAGGCACACAGAAACGATTTATCTATCACTTTCCAAAGGTTGGTTCAATTCTCATTTGAAAATATTTGAGGCTTCTAAAAAGCTGTTAACTGAATAGTAATATCACTTCCCAGAAGACACACATGTTAAGAACTCAGTCACCCTGGTCACTCTTCAGTTTCAGGTAAATGGCTATCCCGTATGACCACTAGTGGTTAACAGGACCAAGACACATATGAAAATACATGTCCCTCCAACTTGGAATTACCGACATAATTTTAAGTGAAAGAATTCAAAACACAAAAACACATCACAATCGCCCCGGATGCTTTCAGTCTTTAGATGAATGGCTATCCTGTGAATCGACAAGTAGATCACCGGACCAAATATATACAAGTATATGTTCTTCAAACTTGAGCAACCGACATAACTTTAAGCGAGAGTGAAGTTTGAAAGACATAGACAAAACTTTTATAACTTTAAATTTTGATTTTTATTATTTTTATTAACACACACACACACTCTTTTTGAATTTTTTAATTTTCTCCCTCTAAATTTGTGCAAATTAAACAAATATGTACAAATTTATCTTCAAAAAGACTCAATCGTCGAAACGTAGTATTTAATAAAAACTTTTATGAAGTGTGATAGCCTGCCAACTGATGTACTATCATTTCTCATGTACGTTCAAGTCATTTTCTCATTTTTAAGAAACAAAATACACTATACTTGAAAAACTATACAGGAACATATTTTTGTATCTTTTAAAAATTTAAAATTTTAAAATCCTTTTGACTGATCAATCTTTCATTCCAAAGTGATACGGTTACCTTTTATCTTCAAGACATCATTATCCCATTTGTGAGAATCTCCCCCTAGGAATAAGCTTGTTTTGAGATTCTGCATCCTTGTGAGTTGAATGTCTGGAACAAGCCTTTTAATATGCAATGTATTCCCAGATTTGTTCCTACACACTTAGAGAGCAGATTAAAAAAGTTCTTTCACCCTAAAATCCCATACAGGCAACAAATAATCCATTTTTTGGTTTAAAGATTTAAAATAAATGGATATTTGCCCTGTCCTGTGCCTGGAACAACCCATTTAATAAACAATGAATTTGTGGTTGTTCCTACACGCATAGCAGGATTAATTGGACATAGGAACCCAAGTCATAAATGTCTTGGGGCTCCCTTGAGCATTAACATATGCGACCTCTTGCCAATTCATATCTTTCCCATCTTTAACAGAATCATTTGTTAATACAGATTCTGTTTGCTGAGTTTTAAGTTTCCAAATCTGTCTTGGTTTAGTAAAATTTGATAGAACAGACTTTGGAGTGGAGCAATTCGAATTCGAATTCTTAAAACTTTCCACACTCTTTGATTTCTGAAAATTTATTTTTCTTTTAACAGTTTCTAGATCATTTGAGTGCAAACCTGTCATATTAACTTTGAATCATTGAGTATCTGTGACCCGTTGTACAGATACTCGTGGTTTGGTAAAATAAGCATTTTGTTTAACCACTGGATTCGGTTGAAACCTGTTACCTTTCACCTGAGGAGCTTGTCTATTAACAGCACGGTAGTGACACTCCTTTGCCAAATGCCCGCCTTTCCCGTAGACGAAACACGCCTTCATCATTTACTATATCTGCACATGAAGTAGAAGCATCAAAATTGTTCACACATTTAAAAACATGCTTGATTTCCTCTAGGGATCCTGATCCAACAATTTCAGATTGAACCTTTTTACCATACTTCATATCTTTAACCTTTTCTTCCTGTTCTTTAGTAAGAGGAAGACTAGTATAGTTGTCATTGTATGGTGGGGGTACTTGACTATATCTTATACCCTCACCTTCGTTTTCTTTTCACCATAATTGATTTTCAATCATTGAATTGACTACTTTACTGGAACCCTCGAATTTTTTGAAGTCTAGTTCATCCCTTTCAAATTTACTAGTTAGATTAAGAATTTCTAACTTGGAGGCTTCCAGTTTAGTAGTTAGTTCAGCGATTTCTTGTTTGGCATCAAAGTGGTGACAACTTTTTACACTGAAATCAGATTTAAGCTTAGAGATGTCATTTTTTTGTGCTTCTATTTTATCTAGAAAACCTTTTTCATTTTTCTTAAGTTTAAAGTTTTCAGATTTTATTCTCTCCATATCTCTAGTTAGGCTATCGAAATGGAGCTTATACATTTCTATTTTTTCACCAAAATTTAGAGAACATGGTTGAAACCTTAGCTCAGATGAATTTGCTACTTGTGAGGGAGCAGACTGATTAAGAGTAACTCCGAACATTGAGATGAGTTGAGGAGAATCTATTGAGTAGTTAAAAGGATTTGATTTGATTTTCCTGCCAAAATTTTTCAAAAAAATATGATCGCCAAAATTTTCAAGAAAGATGTCCCACTCAAAAGAAGCGTCTACAAAAAAATTCGTTTTAGACAATTTTTTTTGATTTCCCGCCAAAAATTCACCGAAAATCACCCGAAAAAAAATATTTTCGCCAAAATTTTCAAAAATGAATTTTTACTTATAGAGTATTCTAGAAAAGTTTCGTTCAAGAAAAATTTTCCCGCTAAAAAACTCAAAATTCAAGCTTGACCGAGAACCCTTGATCTTGACCGAGAATTGTGAACTTTAACCGAGAACACGAGTTGACCGAAAACTCTTGCTAACCGAGAACCCAAAACTTTGACCGAGAACACTGATTGTTGACCGAGAACTCCTTTTTGTTGATCGAGAACGATTAAAGTTGGTCGAGAACCCTCAAATCTGGCCGAGAACGTTCAAAAGTGGCCGAAAACCCTTTAATCTGGCTGAAAACTCTTATTCTGGGCAGAGAACAATGATTACTTGTTCAGCAAATTTAATCTTGGCCGAGTACTAGAGGATCCGCAGAATTTCAACTGTAAAAAACTCCCGAGATTTATGGGATTTGATTTGTTTCCAAAAGAAAATCAACCTTTCACCAAAATTAAACCTTCTCTTCTTCTCCGATCAAAACTCGCCAGAAAAAACCAATTAACGCCACCAAACAACAGAATTCTTGAATTCGTTGATATCACAATAACGAGCCTGAATTCGTCCAAGGCTTTGATACCAATTGTAAGTCCCGAAACTAGATCACTACAACTATGATATCAACCTGAACACGATGTTAGTGCGGAATCCTAACACAGTGGTAATTCAAGAACAATGATACGAAATAATATGAATATGACAAACACGATAATACTCCAAATGCACACGATTATATTAATAAACCGTCTGGTACATGAGATTACACAAAAACGTATTGCTCTCTAGATGGTGGCTATGAGAGTATTCAATAACTGCTCACCAACTGATCAACCCCTAAACCCTATACAAGTATTCTCTATATATAGGGAAGCTAACAATCGAGCCCAAAGTAAAGCCCAAAGCCCACCGAGATCCCTTAGTGATCTCGGTTTACATACATAGCCCACCACGAAACCCAACAACACTTAGAACTAAGTACAAACCACCAAATATGGACACAACAGTTTCGACTAAAGAAAACCTTGTTTATCCATCCAAAACCCCTTAAAATAATCTAAAAACTTACTTTGATTTTTCACAGGGTTAGTAATCAGAAACACATGGTTTTTTGGGAAAAAAACATGGATTAAGACGTTTATATCGCGTTTTTACGGTTTAAAAACTCGGTTTGAAACCCTAACCAAAAACCTAAGTAAAAAGGATTGATGATTGATGATTTATTCTTGGGTTTGTTGAACTTGATCTGTAGATACTCTATATAGCTAACCAAGGACCCAAAAGCTTGAAAACAAGGCTTAACCGATCGAAAAACCGCAAAGGTAACACCAGAGACAATCATTTAGGATATGAAATGAATATACACATTCAAATTCTTATAAATGCATATTTTTATTAATAAATCAAGATCTGAACTACAATCACGAACGGATAAACAAATACGAAAATATATGCGAAAGATCCGAAATGTTACAGTATCCCATACTTTTGGGAATTTCGTCCCAAAATTAGAGAATTAGCTGTCGCTAAAAGATTAGGATACTTCAACTTTATTTGATCTTCACGCTCCCAAGTAAACTCTACTCCTTGTCTTGGATTCCCAACGAACCTTAACCAACGGTATTTAGCTTCGTTTAGTGACTTTGTCTTTGTGGTCCATGATTTCAACGGGTCTTTCAACAAAATGCATGGTCTAATCAATACAAACTTCATCGAGAGGTATTTGGAGATTACCCTTGGCAAGAAACTTCTTGAAGTTTGACACATGCAATACCAGGTGAACACTTGAGAGTTCGAGTGGAAGTTTAAGTCTATAAGAAACAGTACCAACTCAGCCGAGGATTTCATAAGGACAAAAAAAACAAGGAGATAACTTTCCTCTCTTTCTATAAATAACCACTTGATGCAGCGGCAAAATAATAATGAAGATCGAATCACGTTGATTCTAAGAATACCCATGATGAACTTCCCAAAACTCCCAAATCCCACCCCAAGGTCAAGGGGAAATCGAAGTGAAAAATCTTTACTATCAAAATTCAAGTCTAACTTTTCAGATTACATTCCTAGCATATAAAAAGACTTCCTAAAATGAAATGGGCCCAAAAAAGGCCATGGGCCAAACATAAACCCAAAAAGAAAAATGCAAAAACTAACAAAAAAACATAAAGAGGCCCATAATTTTATTTAGAAGGCTTTTATTTGCTTTGGACAGGGGCCGTTGGCGGTTTGCCACAACGTGCTCCTCGACTCAAGCTTCTATTTGACTGGTAATGGGCTTGAAATGGAGCTTCTTGGGCTAAGTTATGCCCGTTTTTCTGGGCCACCTTTGGAAGCACGATCATGGGCCTCCAAATATAACATGGCCCGTTCTTCAATACTTGGGCCTCCATCACCACTCTTTTCCACTCAGACACTTTAAGAAGGACTCGATCACCAATATTAAAATCAATAGGTTTCCTTCTCTTATCCACATAACTCTTTTGACGACTACGAGTGGCAAGAAGATTTTGACGAGTTTGAGCAATACGATCAGTCGTTTCTTGTACCAATTCCGGACCGTTGATTTAAGATCCTCCGACTTCGTTCCAACAAATCGGAGAATGACATATACGACCATAAAGGGCTTGGAAATGTACCATTCCAATGCTTGAACGAAAAGTGCTATTAGGAAAGAACTCGATGAGCGGTAGATGTGAATCCCAATTACCCCTATGTAGGTTCCCCGGACGGATCACACGAGATATCCCGATATACACAGGTGCGGAATCCCTGTGTAGATCGATACGGACGTAGAATATAATCACACAAACACACGTACACACAATACGAACAAAACTCACGTTATATTGATAACTCGAACCGTGTTACTTACAGCCTCTCGACCTCACGTCACTCGACTCAATGAATTACACCTAAATAACCAAAAGGATCTCTCCTAAACAGTAGACCCGTAAACTATTTAAATACACGACAACTTCGCCTCAGGCGAAGTTGTCTATAACTTCGCTCGTTCAACAAGTTCGCCTAAGCGAACTTGTCAACAACTTCGCTTGGTTAACAAGTTCGCCTAAGCGAACTTGTCAACAACTTCGCTTTTACACAAACAATTACATAAACAATATTACAGACTCGATTACAGACATTAGACATATGAACTACTGACATCTATGTACCAACAGACTCCCCCTTGGCAGTAGCTTTATATCTTGATCTTTCAGCTCTTGTCTCGTAATCCTGTATCTTCAAGCGTGCACTCCTTCTCTAACACACACCGTGACTACTCGCTGATATTTCCTTGCTTCATCCTTCCAAGCAGGAATATAGAATATCTTCTTGTCATTCATCGCTTGCAAATCAGCTTTCGATAAGTTAACAAGATGCATCGGGTCATACACCCTCAGCACTTCTTGTTCATCTTCGTCTTCCATCACGGCTTCTGCAGTCTGGCAATCAACGTACCACCATTTTAGATTCTTCAACACATCTTGAGGCATAGTCTTCATTGGAACCTCCTTGATGCATTGGATCGGTTTGTACTTCATCACCATCCATGGCTTGTCATCTGTTCTCAATCCCCTCTCTGTATCCTCCACGAGCTTTCCCTTTTGTGGCTTTAATAGTTCAAACTTCTTTTCTTTTATGCCTTCTTTCCACACAATCTTCTCAATCATTCTTGCCATATTGTTGTCACTTCTATTTATCAGGCCCAACCTGGCCAAATCCTTCACCTCGCATTCCGGAAACGTATTGAGAGATCTCAACATTCTTTTGAAGTATTGAATGCCATCATAACGCTTCACCACAAACAACTTCATATATTCATCATATATCCAACAGATGATTCCCTTCTTCGACTCAGCATAGCCTTTGATGTTATAACTCTTCTTGAACATGGCTGGAACAGCAGGCTTCATCATCTTGATAAACCAATGAGCACAGCCTTCCTTCCACCTAGGCTGCTCCTCCCACTCAGTCTCATCCATCTCAGCACTCACGTCAGCTTTCTCAACCTCAGGGATCTCGTGTTCAACGTTTTCTTCCACTATCTCTCCCTCTTCTATTCCATCTTCAATCACAATCTGCTCACCGATCTTCTCAATCATATCACTCGGCAGCACATCGTCATCAAACAGCACATCGTCGCTGAACATATCATCATCAAGCTCCTTCAGCGCATCAATCACATCATCTTCAACTAACACCACATCACCACCAGAACCACCAGCCACGTCGGTAGACTCCCCCTCAGCTGTGGAAGTACCAAGAGCTTCAGAAGTTCTTGGCAGCTCACCACCTGCATCTTTCGATGCATTGGGATCATCGTCACGGTCATTTCTCTTCTTCGTTCTGAGCTCGTCGCCCTTACAGCTCATTTCCCCCTGAGATGCCAAGAACTGCTTCAAGGCATCTATAACTTTCCCATGCTCAACCAGGAGGGATGCCTGTAGTTGATTTGCTTCCACTAGGCTTTGAATAGTCTTCGATTGTTCTGCCACGATCCGCTCTAGTGTTCTGAATCTGACATTGGCGAAGGCGAGACTCCAGAAGCAGGCGTAACCGCAGGTGGTACCATACCTGATAACCCTGCAGCAGTAAAGACCGTTGACTCCACAAAACGAGCAGCTACCACCGATTGAGTAAGCGTCGGAGGTGGTAGTGACACGATCTCCGGAGTCGACGTCTGGATGCTAGTGGTGGATGGAATGCCAGCCGTTGATGTAGCCACCACGGGAACACCCGCAGCGCTTGTACTTGTCACCTGTACAGAAGAAGGAACAATGGACATACCAGACAGTGCGGCCGGAGCAAATCGTACAGTCCTTGAAGTCTCTCCAGCTCCCATGCCAGCACCTGTCCTCTCCCGTCTTGATCTTCTAATCAGCTTATGTATGTCTTCTTCTTCTTCCGACTCATCATCATCCTCCGTTCTCTTCCTCTTCCCAATCGTTCTCTCTCTAGACACCATCAACCGTCTCCCCTCATTCATAATCTCATCCAAATCGGAGTCAGCCATCGACGTAGCTGCTCTAGTCATACTCACACCCAAACTTTGTGCAGCTGAGACTTGCACCGCTTCAACTTGATCCATGTCAAAGAAGCCTTGACCTCCAAAAACAGCGTCAAGGTCTATATCCTCAGCAGTAGATACAACAGGCACAGCAGGAGCAGGAACAGCTTGAGTTGCTCTTGCCTGTTGCGGTTGAGGATCTCTGAACTCGTCCCCACCAGCAGGAACATACTCTGGGTTAATTAAAAACCCAAATAGTGGAGTATGCCTGGGACGACGTTCAGGGTTGCTTCTCGCACTCGACGTGCGGCATTGAGCAAAGATACGTTTGCTCACTGATTCGACGTATCTGATCGGGCGTCTCTGAGGTAGACTCGGAGCCACATGGTTCAATATCATCTGTAAAAAACGTGGGTACATGATGAACCGCTCCCGAGACATCGCCCTTCTTTGCCTATCAATCTCGTAGAAGACCATTTGACTGAAACTATAACGCTTGTTATAGGTCAGTGCAGTCATGGCAGACTGCATGGTCGCACCCATACCATCTGTGCCCGCCTTCCTCCCCGACATGCACACTATCATGACGTGCATGAGGAAGCGCCACTGGTCTAGAAGGAAACCCTTCCTCCTCTGGGTATCTCCTAATGGACCAGAGTAGCCCTTTCGAAGAAACGCTCCATCACGGAAAGGAGCGACAAACTCAGTTGGATCGTCTCGTGTCTCTTCTCCAAACCGTAGTGCCACCCGGATCTGTTCAGAATTGAACTGAACTTCTTGATTGTTCACCGTGGCTCTCATGACCGGGGGCTCCACACGGCAATCATATTCTACCGTCTCCCAGAAGTCTTCAATGTTCGGTAGAGATATCGGCAGAGTGTTGGTGATCGCGTGAAAAATCCTCGATGGCAGGAGGAAAGTGATAATCTCGCGATAGTCGTCCACACCGCTCGCCTCCGGGTCAAGTGTAATGTACATATTGTGACCCGGGAAGAACTGTCTCTGATTGTCACCATCATCTCCTCCTGCACCACCAGCACCAGCTATCGCAGCCATATCTGCAACAAACAAACCAAGTTAGAACGACACAAAAACATAGCACAAGTTCGCCTTGTTACCATGAGCGAAGTTGTGATAAACTCTGTATAGGCGAAGTTAAAGGTGAGGCGAAGTTGGGAACAACTTCGCTTCATCTTTAAGTTCGTCTAATTAATACTAAGTAAAATTGATCTTAGGCGAAGTTAAAGTTAACTTCGCCTCATCACAACATCGCCTCAGGCGAATTTAAGTTCTGGGCGAAGTTACGGATAACTTCGCCTCAGGCGAACTTAAGCTTCGGGCGAAGTTACGGATAACTTCGCCTCAGGCGAACTTAAGCTCCAGGCGAAGTTACGGATAACTTCGCCTAAACCCTAACTTCGCCTGAATCTGAATCGACGACAGTGAGGTTATGGAACAACGTGCAGTTAATGATTCGGCTAGTTTTAGACGATTAAGTACTTTTAACCACAAGTTATAAGGACATGTTGACGATCAGAATAGTGTTCAACACGTAAGAACACCAGTTATGAAGATCGGTTTCAAAACCGATGGTTCGAGGTTAATAACCGGGTCGAAACGACCCTTGATTATCATGAAAGAACTTGTAATATATGAGAAAACAACATCTCGAACCTTTGATCGGTGTGAAAATCGGAATAAATAACACGTAATCGAGGTTAAATATCAAGTTCGCCGGAGAATGGTTTGTCTGTGGATATAAGTTCGCTGGTTTAATGAACAGAATGACTGTTGATGATCCTTTTATATGGGCGGAGTTATACAGGCGAAGTTACGGATAACTTCGCCTAGGCGAAGTTAACCACAACTTCGCCTGTTCAACAACATCGCCTATATATTTACAAAATCAAACCTTATAATTTTAACAATTTTCCAATTAAGTTATAGAACTTTCCGAGAAGAAATAAATAACATGATCAATTCTAAGTAACCAGTTAAAAAAAAATCATAAAACTATCTAAGTACAAAAACTTAAAAATTTTAAAGTATAAGGGATCAAATTTCAGTCTCGATAGGGACTGCTACGTTTTAGAAAAGATCCGAACAGGAATCATACTAACTACGTGACTGTCACATAGATCCGTGTTTAGCTGTATTATGACATATAGAGACAAGTTGTAAGTAGGTAATATACTTAAGATGGTTTTCATCGTTTCTGTGATACGAGTTAGTTCAATTAATCCTTAAAATTTAAGTGGGCAACAACTCAGAAATATTGATGCCTCCTATCTATCCTCAAAGCGTATTTGGCTTTCCCCAAGTCGCCCCGAATTGACTTCGACCCATAGTGTCTGATTAAACATGTAAGTATTCTTCGTCTGGTTCCCGTTTTTCTTCTTACTCAACGATTGTGAAGTCTTTATTTTATCATCACTAGTATGTTTCAATAACTTCAAATATATTTTTTTTTATTTTTTATTTTTTATTTTTTTTTTCAAACAAACATAGACTTCGTAGTAGAAATTAACTGCAAGTCCCGAATCTGGATCACTGCAGTAACTTGAGACGCTATCTTCACGGGAATCAGAACACACATGGGCTCGTGTATGACTGGGTAATCGCTTTTCTGCCTATCATTCGGAAAGATATATATGAAGACACGCAAAACTCTTAAGGAGTTTCCACGTAAAATCAAGTATAATTAGTTTGTATCACGTCTACTTTTACGCACCATAAAAAGTTACCATGACATACAATGATTGTCCTAAAGCCTTTTAAGCCTAATAACGTCACTAGTTAAGCACACAAAATTAGTATATCTATCATTTTCCAAGGTTGGATCAATTTTCCGTTTAACATAGCTAACGAACTTCTTACGAAGTAACAGACTTGAAAAATAATTTCATTTCCCTTCTTTCAAAATTTAAACAAAAATCGCCCCGACCAAAACAAAGTCTTCAGGTAAACGGCTATCCCGAAGATCCAATGGATCAGCTGGACCGACCACATACTAGGATGTGTCCTTCTAACTAAGTATGATCGACTAATTTTAAGCAAAAGAACGAAAAACTCATCATAAACCGCCCCGGTCACTATCAGTAATCTGGTTAATGGCTATCCTCAAAATCTATAAGTAGAAAATGAGGACCAAAACATATCCGAAGACAAGTCCTTCAAACTAATGTAACCGACATAATTTTAAGCGATTAGTGAGGTTTTTTTTTTTTTTTTTTTTTTTTTTTTTTTAAATAAACAAGAAAAACATGGTTACTCGGGATTGATCATCCCATTCAGTTCAATAAGGTTTTGAAATCTGGATTTGTCAAACGCTTTGGTGTATAAATCAGCGAAATTATCAAGCGTATCCACCTTTTCAAGAATTATCAGTTTCTTCTCAGCACAATCCCGTATGAAATGATGACGTATGTCAATGTGTTTAGTTTTACTACTTTTCACGGGATTGTTAGTTACTGAGATAGCAGCTGTGTTATCAATGCAAATAGGAGTAAGTAAGAAATTCAGACCATAGTCGCGCAGCTGTTGTTGTATCCAAAGAACCCGAGAGCAGCAGTTGGATGCAGCCATGTATTCTGCCTCACAGGTTGAGATTGCGACTGAAGTCTGCTTCTTGCATTGCCACGACACCAATCTGCCACCAAGAAACTGACAACCTCCAGTTGTTGACTTCCGACTCTGATTGCACCCTCCATAATCAGAGTCTGTGTAAGCGACCAGCTCCAAGTCTCCTCCTCTCGGGTACCACAACCCCAGCTTCGGCTTGCCCTTGAGATACCGCAGTATCCTCTTTGCACCTTTCAAATGAGATTCTTTTGGATTTGCCTGAAAACGTGCACAAAGACAAACAGCAAACATTATATCAGGCCTAGATGCAGTTAAGTACATTAAAGAACCTATTATTGCCCGATATTGAGTTGGGTTCACATCTGCATCACCGTCTACTTCAGCACCCAATTTGTGATTGACGCAGATTGGAGTATCATATGGAGAACTGTCCTCCATCTTGAAGCGCTTGAGCACATCATGAACATACTTCGTCTGATGAATGAACATCCCGTCCTTCCTCTGATCAACCTGCAATCCTAGAAAGAAAGTTAGTTCACCCATAGCACTCATTTCAAACCTTTTCTTCATGATGGCTTCAAACTCCTGACACATGGAGACTTTTGATGCAGCGAATATAATGTCGTCCACGTATACTTGAACCAGCAGGAAGTCGCTTCCATCTCTTTTGAAGAACAACGTGCTATCAATTTTCCCTCTTTCAAAACCATTCTCGAGCAAGTAATCCGATAAAGTAGCATACCAGGCACGAGGTGCCTGATGTAATCCATACAATGCCTTGCTCAACCTGTACACGTGATCTGGATAGTCTGGGTCAGGAAAACCCGGAGGTTGCTCAACATACACAACCTCATCAACTTTCCCATTCAAAAACGCACTCTTCACATCCAGCTGAAACACCTTCATCTTTTCATAAGCAGCAAACGCCAAAAACAATCTTATGGCTTCCAACCTGGCGACAGGAGCGAACACTTCGTTATAATCAATCCCCTCTTGTTGATTAAAACACTTCACGACAAGCCTCGCCTTGTTTCTTATAATGATCCCCTTATCATCTCTCTTGCACTTGAACACCCATTTTGTGCCTATCGCATGCACATTCCTTGGTTTTTCAACCAAAGTCCAAACTTCCATCTTCTCGAATTGAGCCAACTCTTCTTGCATGGCGTCGACCCACGAGCTGTCCTTTAAAGCCATTTGATAATTTTTCGGTTCGATCTGGCTTATAAAACAGGTATACAGGCATTCATCGATTATTCCTGTCTCCTTAATGCTTGTATAAACACAGGTGTGTTCATTCAAGCTGCTTCTCGTTTGTACACCTGAGGACACATTACCAATCACATTATCCAAAGGGTGATCTTTATGAATTCTCGTGGTTGGAACAGAACCGACATGCAAATTATCTTCCAAGTTAGAAGAGATCTCATCAATGGTTGTTTCATGCTGAGAGTGAAAAGGATTGATAAATTCTTCTTCAGTTGAGGCAGCAGGGGTACCGATAGTGTTTGATGAGGAAGGTTGACACTTATCAATCAGTTGTCTTTGCAATAGATTTTCTTCCTCATCGAGTATCATCTTCGTCGCAGCTCTTTCTTCTTTTTCAGAAATCTCCAAATCCGGTACGTTAAACGACTTAAAAAACTTAACATAGTCAAAAAGCTCAGCAGGTCCATTGCTAGGTTTTGGCGGTTGGTAACTTGTGATGTCAGTGTTACACACCACCTCCACCTTGCCAGTCGAAGTATTGAAGACACGCCTGTTGGGAGTCCCAACAACATAACCGACTAATATTCCCTCATCGGCAACTTCTCCAAATTTCGAATTTGTCTTCAAGATCGAACAAGGAGACCCGAATGGTTCAAGACCACTCAAGTTGGGCTTCCTTCCATGCATAAGCTCGTAACATGTTTTACCAAGTCTCTTAACGGTTAACACTCTATTCAGAACATAGCAGGCTGTAGCAACTGCTTCAGCCCAGAACATCACAGGAAGCTTCGAATCTGCCAGTATAGTCCTGGCTCCTTCAATTAAAGTTCGGTTCTTCCTTTCAGCCACTCCATTCTGTTGCGGAGTATACGGAGCGCTGTATTGATGTTCAATTCCTTTCTGAAGACAGAAGATCTCCATCTCAAAATTCTTGAACTCCGTCCCATTGTCACTTCTGATGAACTTAACTGTTTTACTCATGACGTTCTCAACTTTAGTAATCAAATTCTTCACCATTTGAGCCGTCTCATCTTTCGATTTCAGAAAATATACCCACGAATATCGCGAGTAGTCATCAGTGATCACCAAGCAGTATGAAGTACCTCCTAGACTTTTTATATTCACTGGACCGAAGAGATCCATGTGAAGCAGTTCAAGAGTACTGGCAATAGAGTTGACCTTCTTGGTGAGATGGGATTTCTTGTGTTGCTTTCCCTTCTTGCATGCAATACATTTGTCTTCAAAGTTAAAACTTTTCAAGGGAACGCCCATCACAAGCCCATTTTTGACAATGTGGTTCATCTTTCGAAGATGAATATGCCCCATCCTTCTGTGCCATAGTTCGGATTCTGATTCGCTTGCTTTCGTCATTAAACATGATTCTCCCAAGGCCATTTCAGTAGACCTCATATCCATCACATACGTATTAGTATCACGTGGAGCTGTCATCACTATCCACTCGTCTGGTATCTGAAAACCAGGCTTCAACACGTTCGCCTCATTCTTCGTGAAGTGAACAGTATACTCCTTATCACAAATCTGCGACACACTCAGCAGATTGTGCTTCAGCTCTTCTACAAAATTCACATTCTCAAGTGTCATCTTCCCATTGGACACCGTTCCTTTTCCCGTAATTCTTCCTCCACTTTCACCAGCAAAACTAACTCTCGCTCCCTGAACAGGTTTTAAGTCGTGTAACAAATATTTGTTACCCGTCATGTGCCGGGAACAGCCGCTATATACAATCCAAAGACTGTGGGCAGCCCTGTTCAACTGTTCCTGCACAATAAAGCAAAGGATTAGAATCGAGGGACCCAAGACCAATTGGTCTTGGATCTATACATCCCGTACTTCTGCTTTCCAAAGTTAGCATTTGGATAATTCCTGTCAGTCCTATTAGGAAATCTCCTTGGTAATTGAGTGTGAGGCCTTCCAAACCTATGTGAATTGAAAGTATTATATCTTACGGTTTGGTGATTAGCATTGTAAAACTGAGGTTTGTTTCTTTGAAAACCTGAATTAGTTACATTTTGAAACTTTGAAGGGTTTTCCTTTTTAGCAGTATTAAAATTACAATTAGACTTATGCTCAGTTTTAATAGGCCTCACGCCTCTGAATTTCGGCGTCAGAGGACAATCTGCAACAAGATGTCCTAACTTATTACATCTAAAACAACACCTATACTCCATTTTCTTTTCAAAGGTTGTTTTGGATGTCGAGGCAGTGTTACCGGCCGTTCGTCTCACATAAGGTGGGACGTACGGGTTGAGTGAGTACTCTTTTTAGAAGTGTTATCTTTTTCTCCACCAGTGGGTAACACTACTTTCTCTTTTGTCTTACCCGATTCGGACAACTTATCCGAATCCGATGAGACTGGACTCGTAACAGAAATATTTACACTTGAAACAGGTGAACTCGTTTTCGCCACTACTAACACTTGATTCTTTACTCGTAACCTTGATTGGAGCTGTCTGAGGAACTTCAAAATCAACAGATTTCAGAACACTAGGGTTAAAAGTGTAATTGTGGTTATACGGTGGTGGAACCTCGTGATAACCAATTCCTCCTCTCTTTGTAGAGGTACCTTGATCACTAACAAGGTGATCAAGGATAGCTGAGGAATTTCTGAACTGTTCAAGTTTTCGGTTCAGTTCCACCACTTTCACCTAGTGGTCAGCAATCTGCTTTTCTCGTTCAGCAATCAGTTTAGTCTTTTCTTCTAAAACCTCATAACTTAGATCTATTACTTCAATCTTTTCAGCAAGTTTAGTTTTTAGGCTTTTAACATCTTTTTCACATGCTTTTATTTTAACTTTGTAACTGTTTTCTCTTGCTTTCGTAAAGTGATGATCTTCTTTAAGAGTTTTAAATTCAGCATCTAAACGAACATACTGATCAGTTATGGTAGCAAGTTGCTCAGACAAATTCTCACATTTAGTACAAATAGATTTAGAACTTACCTCGGAGCGTTGATCATCGTTATCTGCCATGAAAGCTTTTTCCTTACCAGTAGCTTTCTCTTCTCCTGTAGTCTTCTCACGTTCTTCATTCTCAACCTTAGCCATATTTGCCTGTTCACTAGTTTCATTAAATGCAGGTTCCAGTTGTATTCACCTGCTTCTCTGGACAGCATGGCATTGACTTCTTTAGTACTCCCAGTGTGCTGTGCAGACCGGCCCTGACCACGTTCAACTCGCTCGTTTCTGCAATCTTTGGCAAAGTGCCCGTTTTTGTTGACAGTTATAGCACCTCACTTTGGACTTGTTGAACCCTGGCCTGCCACCAACAAACTTTCTCCCCGTCTTCTCATAAACTTCTTCACTCTCCTCACTATCATGGCCATCTGCCATTGTAAATCCATCTCCTCCAGATCATCAGCATCGATCTGGTCATAATCTTCATCTAGCATCGCTGGATCAACCACTTTTCCTTGAATGTAGTTTTCATAAGAAGCAATAAACGAAGCATAGAGGCCAAACTGCTATTCAGCAGATTTGACGCTCATTGGCATCTTTGAGTAATTATTGCTTGAGGAACTTGAAGATCCACTACTCTGGCTTGCTGTCTGTTGAGTACCACTTGATCCACCCGCAACAAAGCAAACATCCCCATTTGTGTTTACTGACACATGCCCCTCCTGTGAAGAATTAGCACCCGACTCACCTTTCGAGTAGTAGGCGGCAGAATCAGTCTTTGAACTTGTACTGGAGTTTTACTTTAGCACCGTACATGCCTGGATCTTGAACCTGATCCATAGATGTTTCTTTTCTTACCATATTAAGCTCAAAAGTTCTGAGCTTGTTGACAGCAGTTTCAAGATCATAAGTAGAGAAGTCCTTGTCTTCCCTCATCAGTACAGTATATATCTCCCATTTTGGTGGGAGAGCATCGAGAAGTTTTTCTACAATCTCTTCTTCTTTGTAGGAAATGGAGTAATTACTCAATTCAGTTATTAGATGATAATACCGAGTGATAATATCATCAAGAGATTCGTTCTTTAAGTACTTAAAGACTGAAAATTGAGTCTTGAGTAACTTTATCTTTGAGGCCCGAATGCCTACATTTCCTTCGAATCTGCTCTCAAGAGCTTCCCAAAGCTCTCTAGCTGATGTATACTTTCTGAAAGTATGGAGGATCTCCTGTGGAAGACCCATTGTGATTGCAGCATGAGCCTTGCTCTCGGCTTCATACATCTTCTTCTCCTCTTCTTCCATTTTACTGTATTTATTGATTTGGTCTCGACCCTCCTACTCCATGATCGGTGGAATATATCCATCTTGATGCATACCCACATTTTCGCATCCTGGTACTTAACATACTGTATGAACCTATCCTTCCACGCAACAAAGTCGGTTCCCTTCAACAACCTTGGGGCCTTTGTGGCTGACCCCGCTTCAACTTCCATCTTGACAAGCTCCGAAATGTTGATCGACGACATCCTTCTTGAAGACTAAGAAACCCGAAAAATTCTGAAAAGGGCGAAGTTAAAAAAAACAAAAAATTTCTTCGAAAAAGTACTGTAGGCGAAGTTAAGGATAACTTCGCTTAAGTAATAACTTCGCTGGATTCTTCTTAAATTCGTGTGACTGGGCGAAGTTGAGAATAACTTCGCTTAGGCTAAGCGAACTTAGAAAGTACGCGAACTTGAAGAGAACTTCGCTGAACTAGGCGAACTTGAGAGGAACTTCGCTGAGTTAGGCGAAGTTGAGGAGGTAGGCGAAGTTGTGAATAACTTCGCTTCTCCTTATATCTTCGCTGAAACCTACGAATCCTGACGGCAACTTCGCCTGATGAACAGCAACTTCGCCTGACGAACTGAAACTTTCTGCAGATCTGAAAATCGAATTTTAACGACGATTTTGACGGTTTGAAGGCTTGAACACACTGGTAGGAAGCTAGAATGAGCAAAAACACCACAAACTCGTCCCGGGAATACCCGAAATGAAACGAATTCTACACCCGCGTGAATATCCCGAACCACACAATCGAGCAAAAGCTCTGATACCAAATGTAGGTTCCCCGGACGGATCACACGAGATATCCCGATATATACAGGTGCGGAATCCCTGTGTAGATCGATACGGAGCGTAGAATATAATCACACAAACACACGTACACACGATACGAACAAAACCTCGTTATATTGATAACTCGAACCGTGTTACTTACAGCCTCTCGACCTCACGTCACTCGACTCAATGAATTACACCTAAATAACCAAAAGGATCTCTCCTAAACAGTAGACCCGTAAACTATTTAAATACACGACAACTTCGCCTCAGGCGAAGTTGTCTATAACTTCGCTCGTTCAACAAGTTCGCCTAAGCGAACTTGTCAACAACTTCGCTTGGTAACAAGTTCGCCTAAGCGAACTTGTCAACAACTTCGCTTTTACACAAACAATTACATAAACAATATTACAGACTCGATTACAGACATTAGACATATGAACTACTGACATCTATGTACCAACACCCTAAGTCGAGGACACAAAAGTGAAACATTTCTTCTAGAGTTTGAATCGTATGCTCGGACTGACCATTGGATTGCGGATGATAGGCAGTAATGAGATCCAAATGAGTTCCCGTTGTTGATTGGAGTGATTTCCAAAAGTGAGAGGTAAAACGACCATCTCGATCGAAAGTAATGGTTAACGGAGTTCCATGATGACAAACAATCTTTTCCACATAAATTCCTGCAAACTAATCAACTGAATACGTTTCTTTGATGGGTATGAAATTAGCAGATTTAGTCAAACGATCAATGAACACCGATATAATATGATGTTTCTTACAGGTCAGAGGGAGCTTGGTAATAAAATACATGGCAATATCTTCCCGCTTCCATTCTGGAACTAGGGGTTGCACAAGTAAACCAAAGGGTTGATGATGCTCGACTTTAACTTTAGAACACGTGAGACATTTTGAGACATAAAGAGCAATGTCTTTCTTCATTCTGGGCCACCAATAAATGAATGAGGTCAACATACACTTTATCCACACCGGGATGAATGTGTCACACCCCAACCTAAGGCGGAAATGTCGGGACGTGAGCTGATTTCTCACAACTCTCAAGGTACAATCATGCAATATTAAAAGTGACAATATCTATTAAATTTAATAAATAATCAAGTACATCAAAGTAGAGAAATAACATAATTTATAAATAAAGCAAGTAAAACAAAATCTAAAATTTAATTCTTGTGTCTTCTTCTCTAGCATGTAATCCTTAATTTCTTCAAACAAATCTTTCTAATCAGATCATACGGTAACCTGCATATGCATTAAAAATACAATAATTTTGTCAGCACTAGGTTGAGTGAGTAAAACACCAGATTTAAGACACTATAATTATAATAATATAACAGAGCAAACTGTGTCAAGTGAGATAAGCAATTTAACCAATGAGCAAGTAAAAAATAATGTTGTCGGTAAGCTCGATACCAGATTCACTAGACGATGGCTAACACGCCGGGCGTATGATCATACTAGTCTGGGAATATGTTGGACCTCTCCGAATGCAAATCAAATAGAGCATATAATCGTTGCAATTTGCGTATTAAATAATAGTAAAATATGTAGTAACGCATATGTCCCAAAAACATTTAAAAAATAAATTAAAAAGAGGGGTAGTGAGATACTCACCTAATAAGAGGAACAAAAATAAAATGATAATGATGTGAGAAAGATGAGCCATTAGGGATATACCATCAAGGATTCATAGTTAAATAATATTAATGAATTAATTAATAATGAGATAACACTTATAATGAATTAAAGTTTCGATGTGATTTGAGTTATGTTGGGGTTTATAATATTATGAATTGGAATGATTGATCTCTGCTGATTATTTATTATTGCGAAAACAATATTATTAGTCATCATTTAATTATAGAAATCGGTTGCTTATCAAATAACCAGATTTATGAATAATTAGTTTAAATAAATATGAGTTGCGATATACTATAAAACGTTTAAATAGTTAACTATAATTGAATTTATATTTTAGAATCAATAACGAAACCCAAAGGTAAAAAAATATAGTTAATACGTTTAGCACGTTTAATATGTTTATTATATTTTGTATAAAGAACAATACATATAATATATATATATACATAAAATAAATATATTTAATAAATATAAGAAATTTATGAAAACATTCAACGACGAGAAACATTAATATTGGTGTCGGGTTTTAGTAAAATAATGATGGTTTGATTATTATTAGGATATACTTATGATATATATACATATATACACACACACACACGAAAAATTTAAGCACGTGATTAATTTATGAGGAACGTTGTCTTTAAAGATGTCGGTTTTATAAAAAAATGTTTATTTATGGCTAAACTAACAATTTATTAATTATTAAGATTATTTATACTAATAAGAAAAAAAAAACCAGTTTACAAATAAAAGCGGAAAAAAAACCCTTGGTGGACGGATTCAAACTCGCGACCACCCTAGACTTAACACACACACCAAACTAACTGTTCTAGTCTGCCAGATGATTATAAACTGAAAACAAACATTTAAATATAATAACTGAATTTAACCCAAATCGTTTATGAACCCTAATTACTACAATTGATCAAATCATTACAGGTTTGTTTAATTGGTGTTAGGCTATCAAAAC